>NC_050584.1:60392500-60615000 GCF_013368585.1 Megalops cyprinoides | reverse complement strand
TCCGCCGTTTTATCGAGTCGAACAGATCCCGGGCACAATGGCGTCCACTGCAAAGACACATGGGCTCCGTCAGGGGGTGGACGAGGACCTTGCTGTGTTTTGACTTGCCTTATTACTGAGATCCAGTAGGGGGCGACGGGGTAGGGGTCTGGGGGCGTGGGGGACGTCACGCCCGAGGCGAGTGGTCCCTGACCTGACCGCCGTCGTCCTGAGAGCTGGTCGGTCCGTCGGAGGTCCCGGTGACACGTCTCGGACGAGCGAGTCGAGCCATGCGACTGGGAGGGGTCCCGGGAAGGTGTTATCAGAGACGTGCAGCTGCCGGGTTCGTGTGAGTCAGGGGCTGGCCTCCTGATGTGTGGAGCATGCTGCAGTCCAGCCCAAAAGACCCAGGAAAATTGGCTCCTAGTACTGCAGAACCTGTCCCTGTTCATATCCATAAGCTATATGGAGGTGTGATGTTGTTGTCCTGCAACACATTACAGTATAGTGCATTATTTTGTACTTAGCCGGCACCCTAATCCAAGACATTACATTGCACTCATTTAGCAGACGCTCTTATCCAAAGCAACTTTCAGCACAAGAGAACAGAACTGTATCCACTCAAGCTGAATGAGTAACAGTGTCAGACCAGGCTAACAACATTCCCAGACCAGTGAGTGTGACCATAACATTATTCAAGCCCTACCACAAGTTAACTTGCGCAACCTGACTAGCATACATAGCTGACATTTTCTACATGTTCTCCATTTGCAGAGCTGGACATTTGCTAAAGCTGGTAAACTGCTCAGGGGTGAAACAGCTGTGTTCTGTCTGGGAGCTGAACCACCAGCCTTCTGGTCACAAACACGGTTTAACCATAATCAGTATGACCTCATGAGTTTGCCCGTAGCACCGTTCCGCCATTCCTGCAGAAGACACGGTTCAGAACTGCAGACGCCTGGGGGTTGACAAGTCAACCCAAAAAGAATGGGAATGCTGTAAAATGCATGCTGTAAAAGGAACCGGCCTTGTCATCACACTGGACGGGGCAAATTTGGTGGGATCTCCAAGCAGATGTGAGCAGTTCTGGGCAGAAAGAACAATGCACCATCCTCATCAAGACAGCTATGTCCCATTTCTTCTCTCTCTCCTTTTTTCAGGGTTCTCTTATTGTTCCCTCATGCGACAGTTCAAGTTCACTGCAGCAAAGTTCCGTCCCAGAATGCTCCACCACAGGTCTGGAACAGCATGTTAAGGAGAACGGCAACAGCTCTGCCTGGAGAGGACACATTCCTCAGGAGATCTCTAATGCGAAAAACACAGCCCTTCCCTGAGCTCAGAGCTGTTTATAGACGTTTTGGATCGAACTTATTTTTCCAGAAGCGCGAGCGCTAACTTGTTCAACCGAAACAGCATCACGTCGCAATTTTCTCAAAAAACTGACGTAGCTTTTCGTTTTGAACCCCAAGATTTCTTGTGGTTAGGTATTTATCCCCCTGCTTTGGATTCTATTCCAAAGTCAAACATTTGGCAGAGCGTTCATCAAACCTCATTGACATCACTGTCTGATATCGTGACACACCTCACACCGTGCTGATGTGTGGAACCATCTGGCGCAAAATGGCTCCTGTGTGTTACTGAGGCGGATGCCGCACACTGTTGGTTGTCGAGTCAAACCTCCACCCGACTCACCGTGAGGAGCTTTCAGATCCCTGAAAGGCGCTATATCAATGCAGTCCATGTCGGCAGCTCTCTCCCTCCTGACGAATGGGTCTGCCGCTGGAGGGGAGACCACCCGCGGGTGGCAGACAGACTGGAATGGCACTTCAAACCCAAATGACTGCCCCACCCCCCCACCCCCCCCGGTTAAATTACACGCTCTTGCTGCAGTGCAGAGGAGTACACGAAGGGTGTAACGTAACATCTGGTAAAATCCCAGGTTCACGGGCCAAATGTGAAAAGAGCAGGAAGTATAGACCATTGGGCGTGGAAAGAGGAGCAGGCCTTTAATTAGTCACGAGGAGGATTCCGGACAGAGTAAACTGCACCGGGGGAGTCCTGTAGCGAGCCCTGCTCTGAAAAATGATCAAAGGGTGAACGCTTGACCGAAAGAATCTCGATCGCCACCCCCCCACCCCCCACCCCCGCCTGTGCGCACCTTGCATGTGTCCGTCTCCCGTCCCCGAGCGCTAGACTCCCGCTGTCCAGACAATGCCTCCAGTGTTCTATGGGGATGGGTGATAGGGCTCTGGGGTGTTCTAGCTTCTGTCCGCGACCACTGAAGTGGAACATTAGGATTGGCCATTTATCAAAAAATAAGTAAACAATAAAAAAAAAAAAATGGTTCTGAACGAGGGTGTGCTGGATCACCAGCAGTTCAGTTCGTCTCAGAATGTAACCCTAATTTGCTCCTCAGTGCTAGATATGAATTCTGCTGTCCGCCCCCCTTCGCTGCACGTTTTCAGATGTTTGTTCTCATCTCATCAGAGTGAAGGCTGGACCTCGTCGGCCTTACTGCTGGAGTGTGTGTAAAGTTTGTGTGGCTGAACGTGACGCTTTCCCTTTGCCTTCGTGAACTTGCGCACTCCGGAGCCAGCTGTTCCCTGAGCCCCGGAGTAAGCGAGGGAGGAGCCGACACGGGTACATGGTGTTAGCATTCGGCACTGGCAGCCGTGACCTGATTGGCCGATCTGTGCAGGGATGGGGCCGAGATTCCAAGGACGGGGATTGTGATGTCATCATCACAGACAGGAGCAGGGTTCCGAGATGTCTTTGTAGGGTAAGTGAGCCTCAGTGAATATTCCCTCTCTGCCTTGTGTGCGGAGTGCCCACAAACTGTCATTTACAAGGCCTAGGTTTATAAAGACACATGGTCCCCCTGGTACTCTGGTTAGCGGAATGGATGTTGCCACCTGTCGGTTTGATCTGCCTGGACAGAGTAACCACTTATTTTGCAGTTGGTTTCCGTGATGACCCAGGCTATGCAGGATTCATTGTGCCATCCCCTCATGCTTCCTTCAAAGGCATTACATTACCACCAGCCTCAACGGGACCTTAAAGTGACATTCTACATTACGATTTTAGCTGTACTTTGAGGACAATGGGACAAAATAATAATTTGATACTGGGATAGGAAAAGTTGTCTGTGAAAAGGTAACTGTTCCAATGTCAAGGTCATTCTCTATCACTCTCCGTGCCCACAGAACTTTTGTCCGGTATGCATCAGGGCCACATCCGTGGTAGCCAGGTGTAAGCTCCTGGGGACTGTGAGACAGACAGCAGGAGAAGAGGGGACATTCAGCACCTTTATGGGCATTGCTTCTTTAATCTTAGCTGGTGGGATTTTATCTTACCAAACAAAAATATTAGCCTCAATGTATATCATTTATTCATACCCTGGATACCTTGTTACAGAAAGATGACTGCGCGCATTGTTTTAATTTTGTCACTGTTGCTCAAATACAGTAAGAGAAATTGTGTGCCTTTTAATACTGCCAAAAGTGCACAGAGGAACATAATTTGTTTTTACAAAATAACTGTAAAACTTTCTGCTTGTATTTCTCTTCTCACTGGAGGAGCACAGTGACCCTAGACAGAGGTGTCTCAGGCAGTGTGTGTGAGGAGACTGTGGTATCAGAGGGGTGACTGTTACTAGGGGACCCCCCCCCACTCTGCTTGCTTCCACGCTCCTATCTGCTGCACCCCTGCAAGCAGGCCTGGTCTTCGCCAGCTGCAGGGCTGGCGGACGGAGCCTCTGCCCAGCTCAGTCCTGCGTCAGATGTGTGTTATCTCATCCAGTCTCAGTGCCTCACAAGAACACGGTCTGCTGCTCCACCCCGCCTCCCCTCCTCCCTCCCCCCCCCATCCTCCACCCCTCTCCCTCCCCAGCTGGTCCACAATGGGGGGTGGGGCCGGGGTGAGGCAGCGCCTGGTACCAGCAGAGAGGGGGTGACATCACTCTGAACCAGCCCCGAGAATCACTTGACACTGAAAAACAGCCTCACGTGTCTCAGCTACTGTAGATTAAAGGAGCAGAAGCTGGGTGGGGGGGGGGGGGGGGGCTTATTCTAGTCATACAGAACAAAATAGCAGAGTGAAAGTAAATGAACATAATAAACTGAACATGAACAAGACACAGTTTGACACTCAGTTTTAAGTTGGGAAAACGCACATCATTTCATCAGCTGAGTTCTCATGGATCTGGAAATGTTTTTTTTTTTTTCCTCTTTCCACAGAAAGGAGTGTCAGGACACAGGCACAAACAGCTGTTCCCCTAAAGCTATGAGAAATGAGGAAATTCAGATAATTAGGAGGGTGAATAAATAAATCCATACAAGGTAAAAGTGCGCACGTGTGTGTGTGTGTGTGCTGTGTATTTGTGCTTGTGACTCTGCGAGTCCATGTGTGGACATGTGCACGTGTGTGTGCGTGCATTTGGACAATGCCATCACTCTCTGTGGGTGTCTGGGTTGGAGCACCTACACATATTTCTGCTTCTGTGTCCCTATGGATCTCAAACTGCAAGATTAGAACAGAGAGAAGATCCATGGAAACAAACCTGAGGCCTTATTACAAACCCCTTTCCTATTGTTTGCACTGTAGGTCTCCTTTGCTTAAAGCCCTTCTTGCCCTACAGTCCGTGTTAGACTCCCTGGCTCTGCGGGCTTGAGTTACATGACCAGCCTTTTGCTCACTTCCCTCAAAAGGGGAGTGATGTCATAGTTGGCACACCGTGTCCTCAACTGGACATATTTAATTATCTATGCTGTCTGGGTGTAAACACCCAGTGTCACGGTCCAGTCATCTGTCACCCATTTGGTATTTAAAAGTGAACGCTTATATGGCGTACTTCTGGTAATTCACTTAAGCTTTTTGGGGTAGAATTTGATATAGTTAAAGGCCCAATGAAAAGTCACCCGGAGTGTTTTGTGGGAAATTACCAGTAAATGTGCTTAAGTGTACCAGTAAATGTGTTTAAGTGTACCAGGAAATGTAAACTTTACAGTTGTCATTATCAGATTATTGGCCTTATAATTATTTTGAACTTCTCTGGAAAAGTCTATTAGTCTTAGAAAATTAATCACTGGGGAAAAGTGTTATGAATGGCCCTTAAATACAGGTCTACACATTGCAAATTCAAGCAAACACGTAATCTGATTATCTATGCCTTGTTAGTTTCACCAGTACTAAGAGCCTTTAAATAAATCTAAATTCCTTGTCACTCTGTGATGATTTCAGTGCTGTGTTTTCCAATTTTCTCCCAGCTTGATAAGTAAGACATCCAACACAGCAGTGCAGCACAGAAGTTTTTTGGTTTTGGTTTTAGCTTCTTTTTTTTTTTTTAGCTCACCAGAGTTCCTTTCAGTCATCCAATTTAAGTATTCTTACACTATACATCACTCTCCCTCACTGTTCACTGTTTGTAACCATTGGGTCTCTTTCCACAGCTCTCTAAATGAAGTATTAGTGACTTCTTTTAAAGTGAGTTGGATCAAAGAAGGTCAGAGAATCAGCATTGTGGGCTGTTTGGCTCAAGGTGAAAGGCAAGATGTGGTGAATTACATTAGTTATTTGCTTTACATACATTCTTATCCAGGGCATCTTACGTTTTTACATAGTATCCATCTCTATAGCTTGGTATTATACTGACGCTGTTCAAGCTAAGTTGTTTGTATGGTTACGACAATAACATCCCACCCATGATCTGACCCCACAGCCTTCTGGTTGTAAGTCTAGCTGTGTTATAAGGGGGTCAGGTCTTAAGGAGCCCTACATGCCACACTGTGGTGTTCTTACCTTCCAAAAATAACCGAATTCCACAGCTGGTGATAACAGAAGCCTCCGGGGCTGTGTGCTTTCTCCGTGCACAGCCTTTTCCCGGTGACATTACAACACTAGGCGGACCACATACAGTTCCCAACATCTGCAACCTGTTACGGAAAGTGCTTACTCTGTCAAACCCAGTCATTCTGGATTTATTTTGCTGGGGGTGGGGTGGGGTGGGGGGCGTGGGGGCGTTTTCAGGTTTTTTTGGACCTCGGAGGTGTTGCAGGCTTCAGAGAAGACAATCGCCCACTGCCAGGCCCGACCTCCCACAGAACCGCAGATGTATCCGCGGGCGTGGTGTTTTTGCATTTCGGAGAGAGAGAGGGTGAGGCGGGGGCTCCTCCCATCTCCAGCTCCAGCAGTGGGACGCAGAGCTGAGGGATTTGCACTGAAAACACCGCAGTTCACGAAACATCAAATCCGCCGCGGGGCCTCTCCTGAACAGAGGTGTAAAATGTGTCATGCTTCAGAATCAATCTTCCCGAGTTTCAATCAAGTGTTGTTGTGGAATGAATTAGTCTTGCTGTGTCACAACCCCCTGAAATGCTCCCATGAGTTCTTTAAGACCAGGACCTGTTTCTCTTTACTTCATGTAAAGGTGTCAATATCAGTGGGGATTTGAATTCTGTTATGGTTTCTGTGAACCGGCAATCTTTTGAATCTGCTGATCCCAGATCAGGGTGTAAGGTGTTGAACTCCTGTGCTGTTCTGTTTTTTTGATTCAGCCCGCGTGTTATTTGAATTTAAATATGCTGTTTGTACTTTTAGTTCGATTGCAGAGTGAATGTAAGAATGAACAATAAACTTTGCTCAGCAGAAATGTTTTGTTTAATTAAGAAACATTTGCACAAGTGAATTCTCACCTCCAGCCACACAAAGAGAGTTGCACCGAGATAAAAACAACTCTCCCACAGTAACTTTCCTGAAGAAAAACTGAAGCGATTAAAAAGCGTGGAGTAAGAATATACCTGGCTTTGTGGCACCATCTCTTTTGCCACCTTCTTAAAAAAAGATCACTGGACATGGAAAGAAGGTCACATTAAAAATATGAATTTCTTTAGTTTGAAGTAAGTAAAATTATTGTTTGAATGTTTGAAAAACTGTACAGTCATTCAGTGGGTGTAGAAGAACGAAGAATGCACAATATCCACGTAACCAATGATATCCCTCTGTAAAAAGCCATTATGTATGTAAGATCATAACCCCCCCGGTCATAACCCCCCACCCCCAACATAATTCATTTCTACCAGCACAAACAGAAGTGTCTTAAAATAGTCTGAAAGGGGACATTCAATGAGGCCTGCTTCAGGTGATGCGCCTTCGTTATTGAGAAGTTTTATTCTAGACATCCACTTGGACTGAGGCCATTTGCATTGTCATATGTGTCACCGCAGGCAGACCAGTTTGCAGTCACTTAATAAGCCATGGTATTGAGCCGCTGTCATCCAGAGTGCAGACGCTTATAGCCCACGAATGGTGACCCCATTTCAAACCCACATCCTCTCTCATCCCAGTTCGGCGTCTCTGGCCAGAGCCCTGCTTCAAAGCAGAGGAACACCCCTTCCAAAGAAAGAGCGCGGGCCAACTCTGACTCACACCGCTAACCGAGACACCCCGTTTCCCTGCAGCCCTGTGTCGTTGTAACATTCCAGATGTGTTAGTGCTGCAACACTGCATTCTCAGGCATCTCAAAAATTTGGATTCAGAGCGTATTTGTGTCTACCCTGCTTTATAGAAAAACAAAACAAATAAAAACCTAGGCATAGTTAATCTATGATCTTTACAAACTGAATATGTTCTGCACACATATATATATATACATATATGTGTGTGTGTGTGTGTGTGTGTGTGTGTGTGTATATGTATATATATATATATGTATGTGTGTGTGTGTGTGTGCGTGTGTAAGTATATTTATTTATATTGCTAACATTTAACAAATTGCACTGTGTGTGTGTGTGAGAGAGAGAGAGAGAGAAAGAGAGAAAGAGAGAGTCAGAATACATCAGAATAACTTTCCAACTTCCTCTTCCAGTTCTTCGGGTTCTCTGTTTTTCAGGCAAAACGCTGAGCACAAAGTTGGACATGCTCACTCTCAGACCAGCTCCGTCTGATCCCAAGGGTCTCCTTCACGGCGTCTGAGACTCCGGCGCATCACTAGCGTAAACAGGGTGAGGGAGAGCACATCTCAGAGCTGTGGGCTGTCCAAACACAGCACACTCTGGTCAGGACGTCCTGTGGTGGAGCATGATAGCCGGCTTGGATTAAGTGGCCACAGGATGGTCTTAAAGTCCCGAAATAGTTGAAGTAAATTAGAGGCTTGTTGCAGACTGCAGATGTGAAATGGCCGGTTACACTGGGGAGGACAGACAGTGCATAGGAGGTTTGTTATTACAGCAGAGCCAAGCTGAGTATATTATTTTCATAAGTGAAACTGGAAGTACTACCCCCCCCCCCCCCCCCCATAGTACCCACCCCGCAACAACCAACCATTCACCTACATTCCTACAACACACACCACACACACACACACACATGCAGAGATAAATAGAGAAAAAGAGAATTTGAAATTACTTGCAAAATTGATTAAAAGGAGAAAATTTTAAAAAATTAAAAATTGTGTACATATCTGAGCATGAATGATTATTTGAACATGTACAAAGTCCCCATCAGGTGGTTGCAGGTTCAACTCCTATGTGTGAGTGATGCATTGTCACCTTGAAAAAGGCACCTAGTCTGAGTTGCTTCAGTAAAATATTCAGCCGTATATAATGTAAATAATTAAGATATGTGTGTCACCCTGATAAATTCAGTCTGCAAAGCAAACAAATACTTGGTATATCTATCTAAGCATATAGCAGACTTTTCCCAGATTTTTATCTTCCTCAGATATCCATCCTGTGTGCATTTTAAAGCACAGAGCTCTCAGTTTGGACAGCCTGCTGTCTCTTTACTATATACACAGAGGTAAGCAGATTAAGCTCCAATCTGGTGTGAAATTTTACTTCACCTTGTCACTTAGATTACATTACCATCCCTAAAAGCCACCAGTGCTGCCCTAAAAGTTGTAATGCTTACCAAAAAGAGGTGATATGGTTGTTGTGTTTGGGGCACGTGTTTCATGTCATTATCATTTCCTTAAGCTGTCAATGTCACCCTTATGAAGATGATAGAGCATCATTATGACAATGATATAAACAAGCATAAGGATTTATGAAAGACTTACCTAAATCTCATAACCTTACAAAAAATGCAGAACATCATCATCCTAGTATAAAATAAGTGAACACCAAAGTATTATAGACAGGCTGGTTGTCTGGCAATAAGAGTTAGTCTGAATATTTTTAAGCTTGCACTTTTCAGGATCACCAAAGCAGTACATTCTTATATAATATGCATACACAATATCCAGGTCCCTGGATCTAGTTGATTTAATGCTACTTGGTTATATTAAGTTCAGACCGAATAACCTGCTGTTTTTCTTGGCCATCCTACATTTGTTTAGTTGAACCCAGATGACATCTACAGTTATGCGTTCCATTCCTATGCATATTTTTACTAAATGTATCTCTCTCTTTTCAGTGTTCATGTTACATAAGACTTTGAATCTGAATTTGTGTGCTTTTCAAGCAATTAAAGGTTGAATGCCTTTTCTCTCTGACTAAGCTGCTCCCCAAAAGTAATGACAGTGCATCTGTTTCACCACTAGATGGCGAAAAGACACACATAAAGATATTTGGCGTCCTGACAAAGTAAGGACAGACCTCTCGTTTAACCATCACCCGAATGATTCAGAGGACTGGGAGACAGAGAAATTTATCTGGCCTGTTAGTCACACGATGAACCTTCGGGTTGCAGACGATCCCCGCTTGCCTGTGCTAAGTTCGTGTTTGTAGCAAAACAATGGTCTCTTAAAGGCTTTCCAAACCCCACTACTGTGTTCTATTTTGAGCCACAAAGTCGCTCTTGTTTTGTCTTTCCACACCACGACATAACCCCCCCCCCCCCCCCCCCCCCCCCCCCCCACACACACACACACACACACACACACACACACATCACCACCACCACTCCCTCATACACACACACACACACACACACACACACACACACAAATGCACTGTATGCCTATCAAGCCCATATTGTGATGATGTTCATACTTCATTTCAGAGAGAGTGGGTTTTGCCATACAATGAAGAATAATGTGGCCAGGTATGTGGGTTTTGCAAAGTGCTCAGCGCATAAACGATGAAATATCACAGGTGGCCCATCATTCTCCTCACAGTGCACTGACGCCACATTTGCTCTTCCAGTCATTTTCCTCAATATAAATTACTTTGATCCTTGGTATTTCTTGTCTCGGACAACGGTTTCCTTCTCCTGCTGGATGCGGTCCTTTTCTCTGTCAGGCTGGCTTTACGGCTGCCGTAATGGACTAATTATTCGCAATTGCTGCAGTACATGTATGAGAATACAGACATGACCTCTCATTACACGTCCCATGACTTTTTTTTTTCATTACGGATTTCCGAAAGTCTAATGACCACGGGAGATATTCGAGACCGCAGACATAAGCCATGTGTTTAGTTTCAGGAAGTAGATAAAGATCCGGTAGGTGATTTAAGATAAACCGGACATTATGTAAATATACCTAATGTCAATGCTGTTATCAGGGGGAATATGTCAGCTTCTGTCAAAATGCTAAACAGCTGTCATAAGTCAAAAAGAACAAAAAGCAGCAACAACAACAATAACAACGAAAAATCTGCATAATTTACATAAATATTACAGAGCTGATTTCCTTTTTGGGAAAACTGAGGTTAAGACGATAGACACTGCTGTTCCGGTCACTTTTTTTCTTTAGATTGTGCTATATGTAACATCTGTGTCAATATTATGGAAACCCTGGTTTCCTCTGTTCTTTTTAAGTAGTGGAAAAAAGAAAAACTCTCCATCTGTGAGCATTTAGCGGTAAAAACATTCAGGTATTTTATGTGTGTGTGTGTGTGTTGGGGGGCTGCATATGTGTGTGGGGCTCCTAAAACCATAATGGCTTTTCATGTATTGCGCTTACCAATTCATGTTTGTCTAAAATATTTAGCCATCTTCAGCACCATTTACACACACACACAAAAAAAACTTTTTGTCTTGTTTTCCAGGAATAGTATTCTGTTCATGAATCAAAGCACAGAACGTTCTATTCATTGGAGTTAATATAGATAAACAATCGCAACAATAGTAGGGTAATCATATTTCAAAAAGAAAGACGTCCCCATACTGTGGGTGAATTAATTTAATAATCCACCATTACATCTATAAATTTACGACTTCCTAAATGGTAAGCATTGTACTTTTATTTGCATGTGGCGTATTACTAACGCACTAACGTTCAGTTCTATATAATCCATTCATGGCACTCCAGTATCAGAATTTAGCTACATAGCATAGTACAACCTACTATCACTGACGCAAAAAAAAAGGAAAGAAAAAAAAAAAACTTTTCCCACACTTTCGACTGGACCATTCGTAATCCTTTTAATCAAGAGATAGCAAGCGTGTAGGAAAAGTCATTCATCGCAGTTCCTTTCCAGCTACCTCCCTCAGCTAATAGGCATGCTCGACAGAAGCCTATTACAGTGCTCTCAGCGACTGGAGCTGAGCGCAGGGAACTGCGAGACGGCTGCGTTTAGGCATCTTACAGGTAGGTACGGTGCTTCAGCTCGGTGCTTCGATGCGATTAAGCTTCGCACTTTGGGGGATTTAGAGAAAATTGCTGTCATGTTTGCGAGTAGAAGGAGTTTTTGCTTGATGTGTTCGACATTAACAGCGCTTCGAGTTGGGGGTGAAGCCACTAGCCCTGCAGCTCCAGACGCATCTGATATTGGTTAACATAACGGTACTTTTAAACTTGCCGCCCAGCGAGCGATTATCTTCGTTTTCTACAGAATAAAATAACTTTGTCAGATTCGCAAGTAGCTTTATTAGTTTATCAGCGACTTGAACGTAGCTAGGTGCAGATCGTGCAATTTTGAGGATGGGAACATGTATTGGACAACAATCAGTCTGTTGGACATGTCTAGTCAGGCAAAGAATAACCGTTCACCAATTTATTTTCAAATCTCTGTGTGGGTGCGTGTGGATTTTCAGAGTGGTGTTTAACAGGTACAGCGTTTTGTAACAATATATTACCTGCTTTCAGCTTTTAACAGGGACATTCTTAAAGTTGTCCTTTAGGGAATATCTAACAGGGTAACGCCACAGAAGCGATAACTAGTTAGACTAGCTAACTGATGTTAGTAAGGTGAGTTGCCCGTCTTTAGTCATTAATAGAAGTATTTAAGGAGCAAAATAACAAGTCGTTAGTTAGGTAAGCTATATGAAGTAACATTAGTTAACGAACTTTAGCTTAACAAAGTAAATGTAGATCTATAGTCTGTATTTTTATTTTGGTGTTATAGTTGCAAACTAAACTAGTAAGACAGTTCCAGAAAGAACAGTTTCAGTCTTGTAATGTAAAAAAAGTGTCAAATAACCTAGCTTGTCGATAGGTAAGAAACTGGATAGCTAGCTCACTACGAGCAACTGGAAGACGTTATCTAGCTAGCTGCTCTGTTTGTGGGGGGAACCTTGCTGGCCAAAGAAAGCGTGTTTTTCCAGCATGCGTTCAGCTAACTTAGCTCTTTAGGTGCAGATAATTAGCTGAGAGTTATCCTCTCAGCAGGCGTGCTAGTTGGCTAGTTAGTTTTGGGCTTGCTGGCTGCCGTTTGCCTTCAGCTGACGTTATTTACTGTATGATGTGTTTAACATATGGGGAGAAAACGTGCGCTGCAGTCCGGACGTATATGGCGCTGTGGGTAACGCAGCCCCTAAATAACGAAAAGGAGTGGTATTTAACAACCTTGACCTGTGCGGTTTCAGCAACTTGTGTCCGTGATGCACTAAATAAATGTGTGAAAGCCTGACAGTGCGTCCAAGAGGCATACGGGTGACTGAGACCCCAGTGCTCTTGCGTCGCTGTGACCGTACCCGGGGAGCGAGCGCTCGATTTGATCCAGCATGTTTATAAACACTGATTTCACCGAGACTGGCGCTACCAGCGCTTCTCAGTAGGCTGTTTATTTCTGCCCAGCTGAAGCAACGTTTCCCTATCCGTGGCGCCGGATTTTTTTTATTTAAACCACGTATGTCATTTTTCCACTTGAAAACGCTGGGATTTCGCATCCTTTGAATTTCAACGGATGTACTGTAACAGAAAGTTCTTCAGGACAAAGTTATCATCTGCGATTGTTATTGCACGAATTGTTACTGTTTCCTCAGGGGAAGTCGTACACCAGCTGCGGTGAAAGTTAGAGCCATTACGGTCCTACAGCGTACCGTTAGAATATACTCCTACACGAAGACAGACTTAACCACAAGACGAACATAGTCATTGATCTGGAGACCTAATCATTAGAACAATGTTTTTTTTAGATGGAAGTCCGTCCTCAAGTTAATGTTTTGCATTTTAGAATAGGCACAAACCGCAACTTCTTGAAATGTATCTAACAACGACTCACGACCTTGATTCGTGTGCAGTTGTTTAAGTTATGCCTGCTTTTGAAGGTCAGTGTAAACGAATTCCAGCTCATATTTGAAAAGATGCTGAACTTGGAGTATTAAGCCATAAAAGAGCTACGGGCTAGCCGGGGGGGAATGTAGGGCATGCTCTAAGTAAGCCGTTTAAATGGTAGCCCAAGGTGCTAATGTCAAGTTGAGGTCAAAAGCATTACATTGACTGTCGAGACAAAGGCACAGGGCCAACTTAGAAAGTGCACAGTGCAATTTTATGTTATCCCGACCTTTCAGTTTTGCATGAAGTTAATGCCGCGTATGGCTTCGGTATTATTCAGCTAACTTGGATCTGTTGTTTGTCACCATTGAAGGGCACTTTATATAACCTTTGGAATGAAAGGGGAAAAGGAAGAGTATTTTGCCAAAAAGAGTTACTTATCTTGTATTACTTGGGGAAAAGTAAGGTCTGTTTCCTGTGAAAGGAAGATAATGCATACAGGCCGGTGTAGATGGGTCTTACACCACACAGAATTGTAGACTTTATTTCACTTATATCAACAGATGTAGCCCATACAGTTGTGACAGTCTCAAACTTCAATATTTGCCATTTTTAAGGGAGTCTTGTTTATGTGTGTGTGCGCACGTGTGTGTGTGTGTGTGTGTTTAGGGTCGGGGTGGGTCCTGTTATTAATACAGACTTCCAAAAATCATAGTGAATCAGAAAGTCCTAGAACATTTACTTATTTTGGTGAGCTCTGAAAAACACTGATACAGTGTATGATACAGTTTCAGCGCTGTCTGAGTGGAACGTTTTTGGAACAATTTGGGACATTGTTGGAGTGGAATTTAGTAGCTTTCATGAGGGCATCATTAATATCCTAGCTAGCTGTAGTCATTCACTTTGATTTGGCAACCTCTTCTTTTAATTTTGGATTTAACAGTTGTCCTTTGCTCCAAAGGTGTAAATATTACATTCCATTACCATATTATCATTTAGCAGACACTATTTTTCAGACTGAATTACAATTTTAGCGATTTATACAGCTGGATATTTTACTGAGGCAATTGTGGGTTAAGTACCTTGCTCAAGGGTACAGCAGCAGTGTCCAGTCAAACTAACAACCTTTTGATTATGGGCTCTGCTTCCAACCACTACACTACACTGCTTTCCTGTTAAAAAATATATATTTTTATCATTTTGATAAGTACTTGGAATCATAATTGAACTTTGCACTGACTGGAACTCCCTTTGAGTGTACTTCCCTATGATAGTGAGGTGATGGTACCCAGTTAACCCATCTCGGATGTGCCTGACTCTTCATTTAAAAATAACAGTTGAGTTAGTTAGTTAATTAGTTAAAATGAACTTTACCCATCTTTATGATAATTACAGTGATAATTTACTTTCCCAAAACCATGACTGAATCCATGTCTACTTGCAAGCTACAGTCATACCATGACTATGACATAGTGTGGGTACTAATACTGTAGTCATAGTATGACTGTTTGACTGTCTCCAGTCTTGAGTCTTCCCACCAGCCATGTGCAAATTGCTCCCTGATCAGGTTCCCCCTTGAAATAATCCCCCCCAATAATTAGCTATTCTCACAAATCACATGAGAAAACATAGCTAATAGAGGTATTTGATTCCACTGGACGCAGCTCTTTGAAAGCTGTGTGCTGGTTGCTCGTGTTCTGTTGGTTTTAAAAGTTCGATTTGCATCTAGGTAACTTTATAACTGTTAGGAATAGCTGGCATTTGCTAGTATTTCAGTAGTTAACATTACCTAGCTAAGAAAAGTAAGACCCATCTTCTGGAGCATGTATAGTGAATGCATTTCACAAAAAAACAAGTTTGTGTCAATTTACTTTACATTTAGAAAATGGACCTTTGCATTCTTGATTTTATCGTTACATTTTTCAGTAACTGAATAATGGATAGAATAACTCAATGATATAATTAGGAATTTCATGTCTTTTTATGTACACTTATTGAACGTTTTGACCTGATGAAGACAAGACTGGTCAAAAATGTTGTCCACTCTCACTTAATAAGTCACTTATTTTGGGAGCTAAATATCTATTTTCTCTTCTTCTTCATTTTTTTTTTTTTTTTCATTTGTTTGGATCTACCATATCAATGCGCAAATATCATAATGACTGTTGTCCTTGCAAACATGGCTTATCACAGGTAACGTTTGCAGTGACAACTCAAGACAGGGCTTTAAGCTTAAGCCTGTGCCTATGCACTGTAGTTCATAGAATGCCTCTTGCATCCCATTCCCTTGATTGGCTTACGTAAGAAGGGGTCGTGTCTTGAGAAGCTTATTGTTACTATACGGTCAACCTCGTGGTCTTGCTTGTACAGTCAGCCAGGCATTTTATATTATGTGAATGGGAAAAGCAAGGCTGTCATTCACCAGCGACTTATTGGTTGTGAGTGGAGTTCTTTGGCTCTGTTGAAATGAACAAAAATACACAGTGTTCATCACATTATGTGAATAAATAGAAAATTGTATTTATATTTTAAATAATGTTAGCTATACTGCAGATTGTGTCAACTTAAGCTTAGGTTCTATTAAGCTTAAGCTTTCAGTTCTATTAAGTTAACACAGAAACTGTTTTTTAGAAATGTGTTAGAGAGATCATAAAGTGCATAAAGTACATTTAGGCAAAGCATTACTGGGAAACATGAACTTGTTGTTGGTTTATTACTGTCATTATTCATGAAGCGACAGAAAGTCATCTCTCCCCTCCTGGTGTATTGTCCTCAGTTCTTTGGCTGCTCAGTCCTGGGCAGTACTAGGAAAAGTGCCCACTTTGACAGAAAGCCAGACCTCCAGTCCAGCTTAATGCAGTACAAAGTGAAACATGTTACCACAAAATGAAACCTCACAAATATGTTATGACACTGAGGGGGGGTCTCAATAGTATTTGCTATTAACTGGGTTTGCTTCTGAGACTTAGGACAATTAACAACCACAAAATTTGCCTTTAATATCTCCATCATTTCTCTATACCTGATTCTCTTCACGTTCTGTAGAAGTGAGTGGTGTTGTATAAGAAATAGGATAAATGTAGGCTTACATCACAGAGTGTACTCAGCACAAGGGTCAGAAACTTATGTAATTTTCCCTTACACCCACATATGGATGGTGTTTATGATCATATGAGTAATGTTCACCTAACTGATGCATACTAGGTTTGTTTTTTTTCTTTTTTTTGGTCATTTTAACTCATTTGGTCCTTTACCAATGTCCTCTAGATGGCAGTGTCAGGGAATTAAAGATTACAGTCATTAAGAATTATTGTATGGATTCAGAAACAAACATGTGCCATGAAGTGTGACATGACATTGGACCTGGTGCTAATGAGTTATCATTACGCCCCTTTAAACATGCTGTATTAAAATAACCAGAAGCTACGAAGCAACATGAGTTACTGTAAAAAAATGTAACTAAAATATAACTACTATATAACTAAAATATCTACACTAAAGCAGGGGCTGAAGGGTCAGCATGTTTTCTTGATGTTCCTCATTCAATTGCAGCTAGCATAACCTCGCTAGCGCACCCTGTCAGTTGTCTTCAGGTATATTTTCATTTGTGTAATATGGTACGGTGGTCACCAGCATGACCTTAGCCAGACTAATTTCTCTGTCTGAGCTCCATTTTATTGGCTTCATGTTGGTGTAGCCTCACAGTGGAAAAAATAAGCTTCAGGAGAACTGTTTTAGTCCACCCCCACAGAACCTGTAATTTAAAATTTAGTTTACAACCTTTAGCTGTTTATGAATTTATTGTTTAAGGGATAGGTAGTGCTTATTTGTATAGAGCCCGAAGGTCCATTGTTCATTAGACTTGGCACCAGCAATGGCTGACCCTAGACAGGTTGTCTAGACAGAACTGATCCGCCAAGTAGCAAAGGAAAAAAGGAGGAAGAAAATGGGTATGGAGGATGGAAAGTACAGTTGTCCACACAACAAACTTGAGTTCCTTGCCAGCTTAATTACGAACTAACAGCACAAAAGATGTCTTTTCCTCGCGATTAAGGACGTGGCCTATTTTATGGACTCATCAGAGGAGGAGTGGTGCTGTCATCCGTCAGCTGTCCTCCCACCTGTTTAGCTGGCCTCCACCACCAGAAACCTAACAGCTCTCCGCAGAGCTGGCTCCAGATCTACGTCTGATTTCTGACCTTGTTCAGGGAGTTAGGGAGGCCTGATTCAAGAGGAAACTATTGTTTTCCTGTGTTGTGTTTCATAGAAGTGAAAAAAAGCAAAAAGGGGAAGATTGTGGGAGTTCAACAGCTGCTGATTGCTCACTCAGAACATGTTGAACAGTTCCTGCATTTATTTGATCTGTTCCCCGATGATTTGAACTGTCCTTCCATTAATTTGAGCTGTTCCTCCATTAGTGGGGCAGCAGTGCAGCATAGTGGTAAAGAGCAGGGCCTGTAACCAAAACGTTGCCGGTTCGATTCCCCTCTTGATCACTGTTGCTGTACCCTTGGGCAGGGTACTTAACTTACAGTTGCCTCAGTAAATATCCAGCTGTATGAATGGATAACATGTAAAAATTGTAACCTATGTAAGCTGCTCTGGATAAGTGTCTGCTTAATTCCAGTAAAGTAATGAAAAGCAGTTTGAGCTGTTCATCGATTACTTTGAACTGTTCCTCCATTAGTTTGAGCTGTTCCTCCATTTGTTTGAGCTGATCCTCCATTCCTTTGGCTCTGAAGGGTGGTTTGTGTTGCTTGACACCTCTCATACATACGGGCTGGTGTAAGACTCTGTGACTGGCCTGAGGAAGAGTGTCTCATTAGTTCCAGCGGCAGAGGAAAGGGCTGGTCTGCATTACAGGAGTGTTGGAGGGATGCGGAGTGAGTCCCACGTTCACTTCCAGCAGCCACATTGCAGAGAGTTGACGATAAGGCCGTAGGCTTCCTGTTGAAAGGCCCTGTATTGTAGACCACGATATCGCGAAGGGGCAGTAAGTGGCTGTGAATAATACTGGAATAGATTGTGTCACTCTGCAAACATTTTCATCACGTCCCCTGTACCTCATCCACACCCCCGTTTACCCAAAGCATGATATATTTCCAAAATCTTTCCACAAATCTATAGCAGTTGTATGTATTTATCATATGCATGAGGGCAATCTTAAATGGTGATCTGCTGTGTCAAGTGTTGCAGTAACTGTTGTGGATTTGTAGAACGTTCCTCATAGTTAATGAAGTCCTGAGGGATTCATTTCTGTGGTGGTAGTGCAGTGAAATATTCACCCGGTGTGAAATTGTCAGTTGCCAAAAGTGTCACTTGTGCATATGTTGTGGCATGTAGAATGTCTCGTATGGTTGATGAATAACTGATCTGCTGTTGTGAGTGACCCACAGTGCTTTTGATGAAATCGTACAGTGATGGTATACTGGTACAGTGGTTTCAGCATATGTACTTAAGTGTGTTTTCAAAAAGTCGTACTATCCAAAATAGTTACATTTATTTTGTAATGGGGGGGGGGGGGGCAGCGGCACAGGTTCTGATACGCAGGTGGTACCGGGCCTTCTCGCCAGGTTCTGGCGGGGCCAGGGGCCCAAACAAAGGCAGAGCAGCGCAAACATCTGCAAATTGACTTGGCAGAAAAGGGGGATGTAATGATGATGATGATGAGGTGAGAAGAGTGTTGTTAAACTCACAATAGCAATCATGTGAAGACTGATGCGACCATATGCGAGGCAGATGGAGCATCTCCTCAGCGTCTCTATGCGTGGTGTTTAGTGTAATGCAGCGGTCGACCCGCGGGACCATACTGGCCGCTTAAGTGCGCACATTAGTTTTCATTGAACGTAAACCCCCCCCCCCCCCTTAAAGAAAATATAGAAGAATCTGAAGAGGCGACAGAACAGTGTTTCTAAGCAAATCCATCCATTAAAAAGTTTATTAATTATCATGTGACCTGTTGAAGTTGTCACAAAATGTGTAGAAATGGAAACTTACAAAACTCTGAGCTGTACATGATATGGATCTTGGCACAAGATGACAACCGAGATGTTAGATTGCTTTCATTCTTCATCGTGACAGATTTTTTTCTTTAAATAGAGGGACAAATTTAACAAATAACATTGTTAATTGCGATGTCATAGCTAGCTAGTGAGCTGGCTGGTTTAACGGGAACAATCTGTGTCGGCTGGCCAGCTGGGATATTACCACATACATGAGAAATGCAGAGCATTCTTTCGGTGTCATTTGTGTAACAATTTATATAAGCCTGATTATCCCCAGTTGAAAGATTAAAAAAAAAAAACTTTCTTTCCAAAAGATATTTTTAAAAAATCACTCTTGTTATCTAGAGTGAGTCAGCAACATCACTGATAAGTAGAAAATAATAAACGAAAACAATCGAAAATTGACCTCACACAACATTAAAATCAGGTCGGTGCATTTTGAATGGAAATGCTTTGGTGAAACGGGGGCTACTGTGCACTTCTGCTGCCTTTTTTTTTACATGACTTCTCTAGCTAACTGCTGTAGCCCAACCTTCCTGCTGAGCAGTCAGTGAGGTTAACCCTGCTTGAGGTGATGTGGAACTAAAGCACATTTGTAAATAAGGGACTTGTAAATATAGAAATGGATTTGCACATGGAATGCAAACTGAAAACAGTGTTTCCTCTAGGATTTTTTTTTTTAGCAGCGGGGGGAAAGGGTTTTGTTGTACCTAGGTGTTGCGCGCTCGTAGTGATGTGGTGTAATGCTGAATACTCACCATGATCAGCGTGGTAGAGCCATGGGTGGAACCTTGTCTTGTCTACCCATTGAGGGTCCCAGCCTGATAGCCTGTGCTTACTCTTCGTTTTCTCTCCTCTATCATCTCTTTCTGCCCTCTGTCCTGCTCCACTCTGCTCTCCTTCTCCACTCGCCTGCACTACTCCTGACTGTCTACTTGTCTAATAGGGTTACATTTGAGAATGAGTAACGTTAGATAATTCTCTCGCATCGCAAATATTTGATCACGCAACCGGTAAGAACATTAAAATATTGTAGTAGCCACCACTAACATTACATATTTTAGAACCAGAAGGCATTTCTTTCCCTTCAAAACTTTGGGGCATAGCTAAGAACCATGAGCCCCTCCCTAGCTAAAGTAACGTTACCTGACTATCTTCCTCATCGACATCAGGCATCTTTCTCTTCTTGGAGAAATATTTTAACAAGCTCATCTGAAAATGCAGTCAGGAATATTTTAATACATAGCTTATGTAAACATCGTTGGCAATTATTTTACCAATGTTTATTGAAGTAGCATTACCAGTATTATGATTCACTGAGTTTGCTAACGTTAACGTTACCTAGCTAACATTAGCTTGACCATTATTTCACAATATATCGTTAATATTAATAATAATTAGTTGGCCATGAACATCAATAGAGAATATAAAACCTATCTAACTTAACGTTAGCTAGTTAAATCTACCTTTCTCTCTCTTCTCTTTCTTTTTCTCCTCTTTCTCTCCCTCTCGCCTCGTCCGGGTGTTGCCACGTGTCTCCTGTATCCGTCGAGAGGGAGTGCTGTTTACTGTAATATCAGCACAACTGTGATTCAGTCGTAGGCACGAGGCCACAGACCGACTGGCAAAGAAAATCACAGCCGTGCTGATATACAGTATAACAGCACGACCTTGACTGTGATATTGCTTTTATACAACAGTTCTACAAACAAGGCTGTTTATCAAATAACGATAATTTCAGACAACAAATTGTGTTGTTTTTTCATTTATTCGGCTCCGCCGACAAAAATAGTTCCTTCAGAATTACATTTACACGTGTTGTCAAGGAACACATAAACAGTTTCTTGACTGCAGGTTAGTTAGTTAGCTAGCCAGCTACCTGTTTTTTATCATATACGAAAAGGCTATACGGTAGACAAGCAAGCCACTTTTAATCATAGCCCACGACAGGCTAGTGAGCTACTTTTTAGCATGCATGGAGAGGTTAGATATATGGTAGGTTTGCTAGCTATCTATTGTTTATCATACCCAACTGCAGGCTAGCTAGGTTCTTTTTTATCATACACGGAAACGTATCCACACTTGCGCTGTCGGCAAATGCGAATTAAGCTCGCATTGGTGTAAACAATGATTGCATCAGAACATCTGTAAAGCGAAGTGATACATAATAGTAAAACGTCCCAGTGCTATTATACTCTATTATCAGCACTCTTTGGAATGCTCTTGTCCAATCGAATTACTCGACCAGAACTAACTGTTGTATAATTCAAATTAAATGCCCTCTGCAGAGCTGTGTAATTGCGGCTTCAAGACATTTCATAAAATTCTGAAGCAGCAGCGGCAATAATTTTGTATATAACGGAAACGCAGGAAAATAGATTTTTGCAGTACATATAAATGTATGTCACACCTGTATAGTATATTGTAGAGATAATATTACATTACATTCATTTCACAGACACTCTTAGCCAGAGCAACTTCCTGTACAGAAGAGCAGAACTAAACCCAACAGTAAATATTCAGCTGTATAAATGGATAACATTGTAAAGAACTGTAACCTATGTAAGTCGCTTTGGATAAAAGCGTCTGCCAAATGAATAAATGTAAATGTAAATGTAAACCGTATCCATTCAAGCTGAATGAGCAACAGTGTCAGACCAGGATAGCAAAACTTCCAGACCAGTGAGTGTGAGCATAGCTATTCAAGCCCTACCACAAGTTAACTCATACAACCTAACTAGACACCCTAGATTATATGGTGGTTACTGTTGTTTTTAACTTTGACCTAGAAGTAAATGCAAGATTTAGTGTTTTCTTTTTCATGATTGCTGCCAGACTGTACCTGTGAAGGGAAAGGTAAACTCTTATGTTTAATTGTAAATCAAGGATCAGGACTTGATTGCAGTCTTTTGAGCGAGTTATCCTGATTGGTAGGCAAAACATCCCGAAAGTACAGTAAAGTCATATGTGTAAGACTAGACTTTGCCAAGTTATCACAGCCACTGCAGTGGCTTTGACTGAAGACATCAACATGTATGCGCTACAATGCATACTTGAGCCAGCTTTGCTAAAGGCTTGTTAATTATTTCATCGCGCTAGTATTTGTTTAAATGTGTCCTGTTCTGTTCTCTTCTTTTTTCCCTTCCTCTTTTTCTGCTCGACAATGAGGGCCGGACAGGCAGCCAAATCCAAACCTGATTAGCAGAATGCTAATGTGCCGCAGTCCCTTTGATCAGGGCATTTCTGTTTTATAAACCCTGTCACTGTCATCTTAAAGCTGCCCAAGCTCGTGATGGCCGCTAATTAATATGAGACAAGCTGGGCTGGTGAAAAAAAAAAAAACACAACAACATCACCGTGGAACTCTACAGGAAAAATAAGTCATACTCAATGCTATGCGTTTAGTGTGCTTCAGTGCACTATATCTAGTGATTTATCCTACTCAGGTCTTGGATGTGTGTGTTTTTTTTTCTCTCTGTAAATGTTATCATATGCTTTTTTTGGCTCTGTTTTTTTGACTCTGTTTATTGCCAGGGCCTTTTACACGTTTCCTTTTTATAAATGAGGCAAACGTGCATCGGTAGAAGAACTTGCTGTTAAAGAATTCTTTCAGTCGCTGAGGTCTCTGAGCTGGTGTTCCAGCCAAGCGTAAACCCCAAGCAGCAGTCTGTGTTCCATCCCTTTTTTTGCTCTTTGTGAATAGACTACGGATGGCGCTGATTAGATGGTGTGTCCGTATGGTTTGTATTATATCAATGTGCGCTTCTTATTCGTTTAAACTTTTTATCGTGAAGGCCTTTGGGGGAAAAGCACAGAACAGGTGCAGGTGCTGGTAAAGTTTGGTGATTTTAAAAATTAGTGCAGCAGAGCCTTTGGGGATAACTCTCTTCTGAATTATAAGTTGTTGTAGTAGACCACTCGTTGGCCTGGTAGTTATTGGCCATCCTAGAACCTTATAGGGTCACCGTCCAGCTGCATCATACCAAGCACATTAAAAAGATCATTGCTTGGTGGCGTTCTACTTGGCAGTATAGAGGTGACCTGCAATAGTGGACTTGTTCCTCTTCCATGTATTTTAGCAGTAAGTTTCTAGACAGCGCTGAAACTTGGATAAGCTAATCTTGGACAATTTAATGTCAGACTGAATCATGCCTCTGCTATAGCTGCAACATCAACGCAGCAATAGCTACTGTGTAGCTACTCCAATTTACAACGTCAAGCCAAATTTAATTTCGTGTTGTACCTTGCTACGACTCCCCTGAAAGATTTTGTACTTGTATTTGTTTGACATCGTGGTGGCCCAAAGGGGGCATTTCTTTTTAAATTTGTATAGATTTAATTATGTGCTGTTTAAATCTATGGGACTCTACCTCTCTCATCTCTTGTTGCTACGGGAGTCACATGAGATCTTATGTAACACTGACTTCTCCCATGGCTACCTGGGGGGAGGGTGTTTCTATGCAAGCCTTTACTCTCTAAGTTAGCCTTTATCTTATTTGTGAGCAGAGGATATTAACTTATTACATAAACCAATATTATTGGTATATTAGTATTGGTTAACCCTCTGCCAGGAGCCTTAAAGGCATGTAAGCCATCTGTTGCTGAAAGGCTGAGCTGTGGAAGCACTTGGACAGGAGACCTCCAGGGAAGCAGCGATTACTGCTGGAGGTGGTGGTGGTGAGCCAGAAGGGGGCGCACTTCCTCTGGATCAGATAACCACAGAGCCCCAATCCTGTAAGTGGGGCACTGTGCCGTATGAGACGGCGTCTTCCATACAAGACATTAACCTGAGGTGTCATAGCGGTCATTAGAAGATCCCGTGGTAGTTGTTGAAAGAGAAGGGCTGTTAACCCCGCTAACCTGGCTAAGTTCCCTGTGTGCCTTTTTCAGTCTGGCCGCTTAATCAGTCCTGCTGCAGTTAATCACCTGTGTAGTCCCTTGTGTTTTCTGTCATTATGGAGCATCCTGGAGAAGGCATCAGGAAACCATTCCAGCTTTCTTCCAAGCACCGCGGTGTTAGTAACGTGTATTTCTCGCCGTTGACCCGCCACGAGGCAGACCCACACCATCTCAGTCGTTTCTTGTTACTTATGGGAGATACTTTTTTGTGGTAGGACCCAATGCATCAAGCATCTTGAATTCTCCAGCACAAGGGTGTTGCGTAGGGCAAATTATCTAACAACAACAAAAAAAGACATAGAGGAAGCAACCATTGTTTGAGGAAACCAGTGTTTGTTAACTTTGTGTCTGTAACTAAGCAACTGTTTGGAACAAGGGTCAAAGGAGATGAAAAACTTGGGTGAAAATTGCACAAAACTGAAGTGCTGTTATTTAAAAAACCTTGATTCTTTTTTCAGTTATAATCACTTCAGACCAAAATAATTTGGGCTTAAATGTGTTACATATGTAGAGGAAATGAATGTTTAAAAAGACTGTGTCACTACAAGAAGGGAATTTCATCTTGCAAAAAGATTGTCCTATGTTACACACACACACACACACACACATATATAAAATATATAAAATCTCACAACTGTGATTCTGATGTTCATAGCACTGTGTTGTATTTTTACAGAAAGACTGTCCAAAGTCTAGTGGCCATCATTCTCAAGAGAAAAACAGAAATCTGTTTACATGAAAATTGTTAACAAACAGAAGTAGGTGGTGAAACTCCTCGATGTAAGAAGTGGATTTCACAATCCTAGTGACTCCTGTAAGCAGCTGGTCAGCCTGGCGAAATGGATAGGCCTCTCAGATACAGCGCAACTGTTCTCCTGCAACTGTCTGCACTTATAAGATACATTGCAAGTGTATTTCCAACATTGTGCTGGGAGGCAGGTTGTTTGTGTGGGGAGTTGTTTTCCTGTCTTTTTTTTTTTGCAAAAGTAGTTTTTACAGTAAAAGCAGTGATTTAGGTTAGCTTGTCTTCGCCTGCAACGTTCAAGCTGGTTTGATACAGAGGTTCTCCTCACTTGCCCTACACGCCAACAGTAGATTTTTAGCTGGGTTAGAAAAAAAAAAAAAACAGTCGCATGCCATTGTAATCAGTGGTGTCCTGTATACCGCCCCCGCTGTCGCCTGCATGACATTTTCCCTTCTGTACAAACTCCCATCCTGGGAGATTTGGATTCTGTGGTGTTGCTTGGGCTGTCTGTAACCCGCCAGCATAGGATTCCAGGCGTAGTCTTGCGGACCAGCCCACAGACTCGCCGACATGAGACAGTTGTGGATTAAGTACCTTGCTCAAGGGTATAGCAGCAGAACCTTTCAGCTACGAGCTCAGCTACACCACACTGTCACCTCTTATCCAGGCAAACGTGCATAGCTTGGGCCAGCAGTGTAGCATAGGGGTTAAGGCTCAGGACTCGTAATTGAAAGGTTGCCGGTTTGATTCCCCACTTGGGCACTGCTGCTGTACCCTTGGGCAAGGTGCTTAACCCACAATTACCTCAGTAAATATCCAGCTGTATAAATGGATAACATTGTGGGGAAAAAAAGAAACTAATTGATGTAAGTTGCTCTGGATAAGAGCATCTGCTAAATGCCAATAACTGTAATTGTAGCTTGTATTTAACATCCTGTCCCTATATATGTCTGCACCATAGCATGTTTTCACTTAAAATCATGTGAAGTGTCTCATTCGAGGGTGCAGCAGGGGTGTCACACTTTCTGGAATTGGTTTTGCAGCCTTTTAGCCTTAAGCCCGGTGTCATAACAGCTGTACCACAATGCGAAAACATGGCGGTCATATCTGTTTGAGATGCCACAGACATCCTTGGCGCGGTGGAGCCACGGGTTTAGGGGCAGAGGATGCCGCGGTGAGGCGGTAGCAGGGCGGAGGTCAGCTGTCATGCTGTCACGCTGTCACGCCAGGCCCAGAGTTATTGCGGTGGCCCTTTCTGTGCCCCGTGCGGGGGTGAAATATGGCTCCTCGGTGCCCCGTCTTTGCCGGGGCGGTTTCCCGTTCCTCTCGGTCACACCGGCAGTCCAGGGGCCCGTCCGGCAGAGAGAAGGAGGCCCCTGATCGCCCGTCATGATGGAAGCACTTGTGATTTAGACCCTTCGGGCTCACATCCTCAGGAAGCAGAGTAGACTGGGTTAAGTTGCTGACAAAACAATATCCATCACCGAACAACTGACGTTCAGGAGCAGCGTGAAGGGCAGGGTGAAAACACAGTAGTGTCTCTTATGAACATGCTTTTGGGCCCCCACTCGAGAGCATTCATTAAGGTATTGTCCACAGCCTGTTTCTTGAGACCTTTTGTACATTACTGTGTTAGAAGTTAAATTACACTGCAGATATCTGAAGTACTAAAGTAATAAAAGTTTTCATTTTTGTGCATTATAACAAAACTCTAAATCACAGTTTAATTGAAAGTACTTACAGGCCTTGCACTGAGGTTGTAAGAGGACCTAGGCTGTTCTCTAAAAATGATGAGTAGCTTGCCTTACAGTTATCATGTAAGTGACTGAAAATGAAACCCCAAGGAAAGTGTGTGTTTGGATGCACCAAGTAACCAGAGTAATCAAAGGCTATTGTGACTGCCTGGTTCGTCCAACCAGAGACACTGTCTGCCATTTATTGTCACAGTGCGCTGTAGGTGCTTTGGAAAATTCTGCAGGTATTTCCGCTTGTTAAAAAAAGAACAGAAGATAAACATGCACTGTGCATTGTGACTACAAGATTACGAAGGTGATTACTAAGGAAAGGCCATGACGGTGTCCGAACGACCTCATTAACGTTGTGGGGGCAGTTTTTGGAGTTTTGACTTGAAATAAAATTTTTAGGCTAGACTACGTGTATTGTCCACAAGGGAATAAAGCAAAAGCCAGCACCAGTATTTGAATTGTAAGCAAAATTCAGCACCGGTGTTTGAAACTACTTCACTGGCAGGTACATGTTTCGCCCAGTCTCCATGCAGCCATTGTGTATTGGATTTTCCTGAGATAAAGTTTAATTGTCTTCAGCTGTTTTCTAAACCCTTACAGTAAACCGAAATGACTAAATTACTTATTCACAATAATAATTTTCTGTGTAATTTCCGCGTAGCAATTTATGTTACTGGACAATGCTGTTACAATGTGTTTGTTGTGTTCATTGTGAAAGCACCCGAAATAATTCGCAATTTTTTGATCTTTGTCAGATTCCTCCGGCATTTTTGGGGGATTTGTGGTTCCGTTCGTTTATCTACATGCGGCATAAGAAAATAAAACTAAAAAAAAAAGAAAACAAAATAACCCCTGAAATGTAAAATCAGGAAAAAAAAATGAGAGAACTAAAGAAAAGGGGAATTTCCTAATGGTCTAAAATCTCAGCAAGGTCAGACACTGAGACAGCCATGCCTAACTAGAAGTGAGTGTTGACTGTTGATATTCTACAGACTGATATACCCTAACCGTAACGTGCTGTTAAATATATCAACCTTTATGGCTGTAGCCCTTAACAGAAGTGTCCTCTTAAAGTGGTATGAGATACTTTGTGCCCTCCCAACACTGAGTGAATTTAACTAATATTAAACTCTAAATAATATTAAATAAGCAGGCTTGTAACCAAAAGGTTGCCGGTTTGATTTCCTGCTGGGGCACTGCTGCATCATTCTCAGACAAAGCACTTAACCCAGAATTGACTCAGTAAATATCCAGCTGTATAAATGGATAACATGTAAAAATTGTAACATATGCAAGTTGCTGGATAAGAGCGTCTGATCAATGACAATAATGTAATGTAATGTGGCTCACAATTTCAGTGGTACAATAGTTCACAGAGGGTTTTTTGAAAGAGTGACACTTAACTGCAACCTCTAAGCCTTTAGTTATGAGACTTCAACAATACACACAGGATACTGGCCTCCTCCTCATCTCTCCCTAAGGCTCCATAGCATGTGGAAGGACCAGGCATATGGAGGAGTTAAAAACAAAACCTTCCCTCAAGTGGGGAGAGGCAAAGAGGCCCTAGATCTGTCAGCAGTTCACATGACACTGCCTCTCTGTAGTACCTGCGAATGGGCCTCCAACTGCTTTTAAATCCCTCTCCTCATTAACCTTAAACCCTGTTCCTATCAGGGCATGTTTTCTTCTTTTTTTTAACCGTACTGTGGTGCTATGCTATGCTATCCATGTTAATGCGTGTGACAGGCCAATTTACTATAGACATTGTGGGGTGGGGTGGGGTGGGGTGGGGTGGGGTGGGGGGGGGGAGCGGAGAGGTCATATTGAGTATCCGCTGTCATTTTGACCAATTGGGTATGAAGAAAAACATGTTTAGAACACACTCAGAAACTTTTTTTTGTCTTTGACCACAGCATGGACATAGTGAAACATAATTTCACTACTGAGGTAAGAAATGGTTCTTTTTGTTTCTCTGTTTTTTTACTTTAATAAATAGTAGGTACGGTAATGCGCTGTAGACTTGTCTCTTGGGTCCTGCCCCCACTGCAGGTTTCCTTGGGTAAACTTAAGAAATGCAGATGCCGTAACTTGTCCTCTGACCGGGTCCCATTCAGGCCTCCCGTGGCCCGTGAACAAGGATCTGACACCAATCTGTCGACCTGGAAGCTGATGGCCGCTCCCCCCCCCCAACCTTCTGGCCACCGTAGCCGCTCGGAAGACCAGATGCCTACGCGGAGATCTAAAAATGTTTTTATTTATTTATAACCAAGGCGTGTTCCCGGCGAGAGCATTCTTCTGAAACCCAGCGGCTCGCCATTGGCTCTGTGCGCTTATCTTCGCTGGCAGCGTGGTGGGGGTTTAACGAAATTGCAGGAAACCACACTTTGAGAGATTGAATTTGTCAGGGGAAAAAAAAAAAAAAAAAACGTTTTGCTGAAACATTTGTGTATTTCGCACAACCAGACTCCTGCTTTGACTGTCTCTGATTTATGTACAGCAAGTAGGTTATATTGTTGCTGCAAATAAGGGTTGTTTACAAAGTTGTGGACTATGGAGAAGTGAAACAGCAGTCTTCTCTTTATCCTCTCAACAATTATTTAAATAAACTCCTATGTCAGGGTAGTCCTCAGTTATTATCCTCTACTAAGTGTATGTTCCTATATCTGATTTTAAGATGGGAGATATGTAGTTCAAGGCCAAAGCTGTCTCTGTTATTTCATGAGTGATGGTAATGCACCTTTTCCTATAAGACACCTTTTCCCTTAGAGCAGATATTTTTTTTTACGTTTGACGTTTTCTCAGTTCAGATCATTTAAAGGTTCAATTTTCTCTAGAAGTCAAAATGACAGGTTATGTTTACAAGTCCTACGTGGTTTGAATAGAAGTAGTTCACATTACACTCTGAGTTTAGTGAGAAATGCTAGAGAGCAGTTGATGTGGGTTTTTTGCTGAATGTGTCAGCAATATTTGTGAGATGAAGACAACTGATATCTATTCAGCACAATTTTTAAGGAGGGACAGATTCAGTTCAATTAACATAACAATAGCACCTAGACCCATCTCACCAAATCATTCCCATGTGATTAACTTGAACAGTAACTACAAGTAGTAACATACTCATAAACAAATGACCAGAATGACACCTGCTCTCTAGAAACAATTCTAGGATACTGCTGGCCCCACGAGGACACCTGAGATAAAGCTGATGCATCTTGAAAAGACATTTTCAGCTAATTTTGGTGGTGAAAATGATTTGTCAGACAGGCCTTAACAAGTACCCGTTGAATCAATTTAAGAAGTTTAAGATATAGATGACTATAAGATAAATGCAGATGTATTCTCTCATGAAATATGAGTGCTGCACCATGTTGACGTTAGTGGTTTGCGTGTGGTTTCACTTATTTTTAGCGTGTTGAGCTGCACATGCAAGCCATAAACCATGATAATTCATTTCAGAAAAAAATGCTGAAAATAGCTGAAAACAAAAAAAAAGCAGCTGCACTTTTCCAAGTGTTTGAACCGGCACGTTTCCGTTATTAAAGTGACCTCACTTTCAGGTTTACGCGTACGCAAAGACACAAATCACAAGTCAAGCGCGGTCGCATGCATTTTCTCAAAGCCAAGCTTTTTTTTTTTGTTTTTTTTTTGTAGGAGATTGTAATGCCGTTGCATAAGGGGTTTAACAGAGTTTAACCGGGTCGTGTTTTGTACTGTATTAGCCACCGGGGTCGTGACCAGTGGAAATTATGAAGCTTTGCCGCTGATGGGGAAGATAAGCTGTGCCCAGCAGTTATGGTTACAGTGGAAACAGCGAGCCTGTACAACAGATGCGTGAAGGGGGTTCGGGGAGGGGGGGGCTCAAACATCGCCTGGGCTGATTCACAACATCAAGGATAAACAGATAAATGACTAAATATGTGGCCAGACAACAACTGAAGCCAGAGATCAAAATGCGAGTTCTGTGCTGAACAGGAAGGAAGGGTGTGACAGCCGTTTCGGCTCGAATGTCTCCGTTTTGACCTGGTGTGTTTTGGGCTGTTATCAAAGGAGATTCATGCACTGCAATGATTGCGGTGATTCAAACATTGTGGAAAAACACAGGCTTTCCTGGGAATGTGATTTAAGGAGGCTTGCTGTTTAACTGAGGTGTGCCTCACATTTACGAGAGCTAATTTATGTGGAATTTTAGGTTTTTTGAACTTGTGTACTTGCGGGCCGCTGATTTTCTGTGTAACCTTTTACACAATTTAAATGTTTTTCAAACACTTCAAGAATATCTTTCTGCTTTTGACTTCTTTTAATGACCCAAGACTCCTCAAGATGAATAAACACTAGTTTTGCCTCAGAAAAAGTTAAAATATTGTAAAATAGAACGAGGGGTTCTGCTGTTGAAAAAAAAATGAATTAAAAAAAACTGAAAAAAAGAAAGTGTAATAAACATTTCTAAAGCATCTAGAAACAGTTAAAAAGGTAGAACTGAATCAAAGCCAAGAGTCAATCCTCCAAAGCTAACGGGTTTAAAAGTCCTAAATGAAAAAGATAATCGCATTAGAAGGCCAGCCATACAAAGAGAGAAGAATTCCTCTTTCTAAGAGGTTAATCACTTCTGTATCACTGGCCGCTCAGGTTGCAGCCTGTTAGGAAGTTGCTTTGAGAAGTTTTCAATTAGATCTAGTGGAAGACCAGTAATATATGAAACACTGACAAAGGGATCACGGAATATTTTTGCCATCAGTGTCTCATCATTTTCTGCTGAAAATTTGCTTGAAACACACCATAGTAATACAGGAATATTTTTGATCATATTCATATCCATGAAACATTTAAAACATTTTTTTTCCATCCAGTGTACAGTTAAGGAAGGGCACGGAGATTTGCGGAGAGCTTCTAAGATGCTGTGTTTTGGAGTTTGTGGGGGTGTGTTGCAGCTCAGTAAGCTTGTGAGTGATAGTAAAGATAATTCTGAGATTTTGCACGGTGTTGTTAGACTCTTCGCAGGGCTTTCATTTCCTGATCTCCTTTGCATCATTCAACCTTGAATGAGGCAGGAGTCAAAGTGCTTTTATTTATCAGCATAGTAATGAGGCAGGAGTGAAAGGGGTTTTTTTTTTGGTTCAGGGTTATTTGATTTATTTATTTTTTTTTTGTCTGAAGCGGGTGGACATTTCTTAAATTTGGCGTGATGTTCAACTGTTCTCTGTGAGGGGGTATCTGGGGGCAGATTCTGCGAGTGGCTCTGTGTTTAGGAGCATCAATCAGGGCAACCGGCACACTCTCACTCTAAACTCTCCTTGCGACAGTCATTACAGTACCAGCGGAGTGTAATCCTCACCGGTTTGGCCATTTTCTTCTCTTTGTCTAGTTCTGAGATTATGTATTTATTTATTTTTTTGTGTGAGCGGGAGATTAGGATTTTGACGTGGATGGAGTGCGGGGGGGCGGAGGGGGGCGGAGCAGGCGGGGGGGGGGGGGGGGGGGGGGGGGGACAAGCTCGCGAGCACACGTGGGGCAGCTTGGAGAGTCGTGCACTAAACATCCGAAAGAAGCCGCTGCTGCCGTCCTCCAAAAATCCCGACACGCCGCTGCCGAACCCCCCCCCTGCGCCCGACAGCTCCTCCCCTCTCCGCCGCGGCCGGGGCAGGAGGGGGCCGGGAGCTCGCCCCGCACAGAAGAGCTCCTCTAAACACCCGGGCGGTTTTTCCATCGGCGCGGATTTGTTTTTCGCCGAGCCGTTCCGCATTTTCAGCTCGGCGGCGAGAGCGAGGACCCGGACCCCCCCGCCCGCGCCGCCATGGGTCTGAAAGGGGGAAGTGGCAGGCGGACGCCGCACCCCGGCCGTCACGGGGCTTGAAAAAACGGGGGCTCCCTTTTTGTTTTCCTCTCCCCCGTCCAGCCCCTCAGGTCCCCTCAAAAAAGGGTAGGGGAAAGTGGGGGGGGGGGACACAATGGCGCCTAATGCCCACCTTCTCCCGTCTCCTTGTGTTTTTTCGCAGTGATGGCCTCCGCGGCGCGGAAGAAGCGCCGAGCGTAGGAAAACCCGGGGAGAGAAGAGAGAGAAAGAGAGAGAGATAGACGCGCCATGTACAGTGTGGAGGACCTCCTGATTTCCCACGGATACAAAGCGCCCAGAAACGCCCCCTCGTCCCGCGAGCTGCAGCAGCAGCAGCAGCGGCACGCCGACCGGCGGCGCGATGTGGCCGAGGGGCGGGCCTCCGGTCACGGGACGGCGAACGGGTACGAGACGGACGTGGGGGCCTACGTCTGCGCCCGGCAGGCGGCGGCGGCGGCGGCAGTGCGGAAGGGGTACTCCAGCGACGGCGAGTGCAGGGAGAGAGCCCAGAGGAGGAAGCCCAGCGGCGGTAACCACGGCGACGCGCAGCCCCCTGGAGATCCGCTCACCAGGGACAGCGGGTGAGTTTCTTTTTGACAATCCCTCCCCCCTTTCACCCCCCCCTCCCCCCCGGTGTGTGCAAGCTGGACCCCCTCTCTGCTTGGGGCAGGGGGAGTGTTCCCTCCAGCAGCTGGGTGTCAGAGCACCCAACACTGCTCACTACAAGAGGGGAGAGCGTTAAAGACAGAATCAGTCAAGGACTTTTGAGCTGCGGAGTTTGCATAACTACTGTGACTAAATCCTTAGGCAGAGCTCGGTCTTTCACACACCTCACCCCTCCCTGCAAAGCCGCTATAGGGGGTACTTTGCTGCACCTTGGAGTCTTGTCTGTCACATTTAGTCTGTGTGTGTGAGTGTGTGTGTATGTGTGTGTGTGTCTTATACACAGTGCAGCTAGACGCCAGAGCTGTGATCAACACATACTCCTCAGTGTGTCTGTGTGAGCACACTCCCCTCTCTCACAGTACCCTTCTGTAACATGTTAACTTCACATTAAGCATTTGGACACATGTACCTATTTAACCAAAGGAACACTCACATTTCAGTGTGTGGACGCAGCTCCAAGTACAGCCTGGCAGAATTATGCAATGAAAGTGTGTAGTCGTAAACCTCTTTTTCATATGCGCTGGCTTGTACAGTGAAAAGCGCTGGATCTGTGATTTTACCCTGCTGGTTTAAAGCTGGATTTGTACATGCTCCCTTAAAAATGAATATTTTGTAAATGTTTCAAGATGGCAAAAAATGTTATGCATGCTGTTATGTTAATCGTTAATGCAGATTCATGTCTACATTTAGACTGCAAAAATTGGAGGGTATTATAATATCATGTCAGTATTATGGCGAAAGGATAGTAGATCTTAGCTTGTAGATTTGTAAGATACAGCAATGTTTTCTCTTCTCCTCTCAGTAACCTTGTATTATTTGGAAAGCTTGTCATATTTAGGTTTATGCTAACCTTATCCACTAGGTGGTGCTACTAGCTGCATATTGCATCTCAAATATCCTCCAATAATATTTGAGACCAGCATAAAACTACTTACCAACTTACATAACTGTGACATTTCTCCATTTCTCACTTCTCTGACATTGCAGCATGTTAGTGCATGACAGACTACCTGTATGCGTAGGAAATGTCTGCTGTTTAGCCCAAGGCCCTGCACCTTCACTGTATGGTTGCCTGGTGGTTATATAATGTGTGATAAGAAAATCAACAGAAGAGCAGCAGTGATATCGTCTGCCCTTCAGAATATCAGTATCTGCTCATCAGGTCTGCGCTGGGGAAAATGCCAGATATTTTAACAGTGGAGCTGCTCAGGATGCAGCCAATAAGGAAACAGAACAGCCATGTGCAAGAGTCGATCGGGATCATGTAAGTAGAAGCTATTGAGGCTGTGTCTCAGACTGAGACCAAGGGGTCTAATATCGTCCAAGATCCGGTATGATGCAGGGACATCATTATGTCTTCTGTACATGTGAACAGCACTGCATATGTGCAAAAACATCTAATGAGCTGACATCCAGACCCAATACAAAACGTTTTTACTCATGACCGCAGGTTAGGGAGATTCTTGTTCACTGCCGTTCACAGTTGCTCACACTGTGCAGACTGAGATGGATCTTTCGTTGGTTTTATTTCTCCTTTAAGAGGACGGGTCATCATAAGTTCAAATATGAAAAAAACTTGTGTTAAGAAACAATGCACAATTTTGTAACACCAGAAATTAATTTTTCATATTGAGAAAACACTCATAAAAGTGTTTTTTATACATTCTGAAGTCATTGGGAGTATTGCAGGACTTTGGTGGAGGGAGAAATCAATCATATAGTTGTTGTAAATGTGGAATGTGGACGCATCCACAGTTAATGTACTGTCAGCATAACAGGGAAATTGAATTGGTAACGGTATGGATTACAGGGGTGCGTTTTATGTTGGACATTGCTTAAAGGCATTTGGCATAGACACAGTGTAAATGTTTGCGTTTCTGTGCAAAAAGGCTCATTTTTGATCATAACCACATTTAGCCTGTGCCCTTAATGTCTCCAAAACCAGTTTTACATTACTTAAAATATCGTTGATCGGTTATGATTTACCCCTTTATACACTGAGAATATGGAGCTGGAACATGGAACATTCGGCCTACTAACTGAATCATTAACAAGTTTATAGTCTTTGGGAGATGCATGTAATGTATATATATATATTTTTTAAAAAACTGTAACCTATATACATTGCTCTGGATAAGAGTGACTGCTAAATGCCAATAATGTAGTGTAATGTAATGGAAGTGACCACCCCCATTGAACCACCCAGCCCTTAGTCGTGGTCTGGAAAGCTTTTTGTGTTGTCATAACAGATCAATAGCTGTGGCACTGCCCTCACCCGAGTCCTGTACAGCTCAGAGCACGCAGCTATGGGAATTGACCAGGTTACTTTGGGAAAACTAAATAGTCATGGCAGGTATTTTTTTAAAAATCACTTTTAAAGTTTTGCATGGACCATCTCACCTGGCTGCTTAGAATTGGCTGACCGGTTACGTTTACACAATATTGCATTTATTTTACTGTGTAACTGATATGTATAAATTGTTACTTGAGCTGATTGTTTTAGCTATGAAATATTTATGAAGGTAAGAGGTAGATTGTTTTGGTTTTATTACACGGTAAGTATCTTTGGCAGTGCTGAAGTTGGATTAAATCAAACTTTTAAGTCAGTCAAGTACCCGGAAATTAAGTTAAATAAATAATTGCAAATTGGTGGATTTTTCTGTGGCAGTAAGGCTGTATTTTGAATAAAACTGAATTGATTGGCTAATCGAATTATGCGCATGAATTTAAGTCAAAGGTCTTTTTTCCACCCGCATTGCTGTGCCAGTTCTCTTCTCTTGCTAATATTTCAGTGTTGATGTAAGGAAGTTCACTCATTACAGAAACACCTGAGAGAAATGATAGTACCAAAGATATATTATGAGATTTTATTTAAAAGCCTGTATAATTTTTTATGTTTTTTTTTTTCCTTCAATCAAAATTTTTATATGATACAGCTGAGTGTCATTCCCCCCTCAGGATATGAAGTTGTTTATTTGCTCTTGGACTTTACTGTGGTTCTGGGTAAGGAGCTGCCGGTTTATCTTGGACAGAGCTGTGGATGTAGGAAGCAGGCTGAAACACTGAACTGTCTTGGCGTGAAGACCAGAGACGAGACGATAAATCAAAATAGGCAGAAAAAAATACCCGCAAGGATACAGTTCATTTGAAGGGAATTGGAATTCACGATCGAGACCCTGAGACCCGATACTCCGGCATAGTACATCATCAGGTTCTTGTTGGTATGAAATCCAGGGTGGTTTTACACGCAGATCATATTGCTGCCACTGCCGGGTTAGGGCTGTGCTTTTGAGGGAGTCGGACACCAGCACTGCTATCAGATATACATAAACTACCCTCTCGGATGGGGTGGGAAGGGCAGCGGGTCCCTTTTCAACAGCCAACCAGTGACATTGCCGCTATAATCAGTCATCACCGGAAGATTTTCACTCAGCTTTTTAGCGTAGGACAGTTCTCACCTCTTGGCTTCCCTGTGGTCTGACATTAAATGCAACACCTGTTGAAGAAGTGTGAATTCAAAACTGCAGCTGAGCCTCTGAATCACAGCCATGATCTGGCTTTTTGCATTGACTTGTCGAGAGTATTTAGGGCTAGCATTCGCAGATGCACGACCCTGTCATCAGAGGACAAAGCACATTTCTGTCTGAAATGGAAAAATTGTGAATTTGGGGGTTTCCCTGTGACGTAGGTACGGTGTCGCGTGATGTCACCACCATGCCACCATGCTGTAAACTTCGCAGTAAATGACACAAGGACACCACATTTACGGGACACTAGTGTAGAGGCCTAATGAGGACAGTGAGGAATGCAGCATCTACTTCAGAAGCCAGCTGGCAAACGTGTCCACAATTCCCAAAAAAGCAAAGCCAAAAAATAGCATTACAGTCCATTAAACTTGCATTCAAACTCTTTTTGAAGTGCTCCACCACTCCCAGTAGTGCTTATTTAGGCCTGGATTCATTCAACATTTGTCCATAATTTTAACTAACAATTAGTCAGCGTTGGCCTACTTTTTTTTTGTTTGGCCCATTCTGTTATCACCAGAATTAATGAGCAAAAAATGGTACTTGATGCGTGTTTATTGTTTGTCGAAGTGAAGTACAAATCCTGATTGAATCCAGACCCAATTCAGTTTATGAGTTTTCTGAAAGTTTACAAGTTTTTTTTTTCTAATCTTTCCGGTCAGGATGCAGATATCCAGAACATAACACACCTGAGGATCTTGGTTTCGTGTTTAAAAGTGAAATGAAATGGGAATAAACATAACAAATGTTTTTCTGTTTATGCAGCTGTTGCCGGAAAATCGCTACCTGTCGCTGCCTTGCTGAAATTGTTTTGCCAAAGAGTGAGACTCACACAAACACAAGAATTAAAGGAACAGGCTGGGAAAATCAACATAGCTGCAGAAGCTTGTGTAATCAGGAGTGAATTATGTGCTCTTTTAACTATGTGTTTTAATATATTTATTTATTGTTATTTTTAATTCTTAAGGGTTACCCTATTATTAATGTCCCAAAGAGGTATATATTTCATTTTTTTATTTCCGTATCCAATTAAAATTGTTTATGTGAGCAGCAGTTTGTAAGTGTTGGTATATGAAACTGCAGCAGGTGCATTTGAGTCATAGGATTTTATGATGTTTTTGATCACTGCCTTAAACATGGCTGCCGCCATCTCCTGTGTTTCAGATTCTACAATGGGGCCAGGGGAATGTACACCCAGCCGAGGGGCGAGAGGGACGTGTCCTACTGGCGGAGGCGCGGGCAGGACTTCAGCGTGCTGCTGGATTACGCTGACTGCAGGGAGCCCAGGGGGAGCGGCTTCGTGAGGCCCCCGGATGGGGCACGGCGCACTCAGGAGAGACAGTACTGGGATGAAAGGGAGAGGGACTACTGGAGGGCGACCGGGGATAGGAGGTGCCAAAGCCTGGGGCCGGAGGGGTGGAGACCGACGGCCTCTCTGGGGCGGCAGCTGTCCGACTGCGAGGGCGAGAGGCGGGGCCAAGAGCAGCGCCACCTCGGCACTCCGGAGGGCCCCGTTGACCCCCGGACCAAGGGGAAGTCCCTGTCCCTGCCCAGGGTGCTGTCGCCAGAGAGCCTACAGTACGTGGACGTGTCCGCAGTCGGGCAGAGCGTGTTCGCCGGTCAGAGGCTCAATGGCAGCCTCCCTCACGGGCCTCCTGGGAGATACCATGGCGAGAGCGGCAGCCGGGGGTGGTGGGGGGAGAACGGCTGGCCGGTCGCCCCTGGCAGTCATGGCGCACCTTTGCCGAAACCTAGGTTCAGCAGGCCCCTCAAGCCCCCATCCTACGAGGCCCACCAGCAGACGTGGGGCAGCTCAGAAATGCTGGCCGGGGATCACGGGCTCCAGCCACAAGACAGGTCCCCATACGCCCCCAGGCAGGACTACTTCGCGCACGAGCCTGCAGGGTCCAGCGTGGAGCCCCCGGTGTACATACCCCCGCCGTCGTACGAGAGACCTCTGCTGCAGAGGGCCCCCCAAAAGAACTATGCCGACATGTCAGACTACAGGCTGAAAGGGGTGCCATTTCAGCAGGTCCCCCGAAGCGTGGAGTCCAGCAAGTGGTTTTCCAGACCGGCGGGGTGCACCTGGACGGAACACCAGAGGGACAGACATGTACCCCGCAGGAGACCGGCGCATCCGGGACTCTTGCCGGACGGCCAGGGGTGGGTGCAGTACCTGCCCTTCGACGACCCGCGCGTGAGACACATCTCGGGAGGCGCCCTGACAGACGCCGACAAAATCAGACACATCAGCCAAGAGCTTCCAGATGCTAAAGTGTTGGAACATTCTACAGACGACAGTGCCTTTCCCCCTGCAGAGGCACCATGTGTCGATACAGAGCCGAGCAAAAGGTCTCTGAATGAACCTGACGACGGCAATAGAGGGTACAGCAGTTTGCACAAAGACAGTGACGGCTCCGTAGCCTCTGACCAAAGTGGTAACGTTCCACAGCTTCGGAAGGACCTGCCTCACATGGTTTCGCAGACTAGACCAACTGGGCAGAGCCCAAATTCGGGCCAAGGCTTCTCTGAAACCGTGACGCAGGTGAAAAAAATCGAGCCCAGTATGGACGGAGACGGGAAGAAGAGCTCAAAGAGGAGACTCAACGAAACCATATTCTGCCTGGTGTCCGTACCCCTTCACCTACAGCCAAACGGGGACAGCTTCGACCAGAACAACAACGAGAAACCGCCAGGTGCAGAGGAAACTTCTGCTGGAAGTAACGCCGCCGACCTGCCGAGCCAGCAGCCTCTGAACGCGTCCCTGGCTGATTTGGAGCTGGAGACGCTCACCAGGGATGCGACGAATGGGAGGGACCCGAAAAAGGCCGCGCCCACGACGGTGAGGGAAGAATTGCAGCCCCTCCGGCTGAACGACCAACAGGAGCTGCACTCCCCTGGGGCCTGGCCTGGGGACCAGTACAGAGACCGGGAGACACAGACAAGCTGCCCCGAGGGAACCAAGGGCACCCCACAGGGCCTACCAGATCCGCAAGCATTAGAACAGGGCCGTTCTGCCCCCGACACCACCACAGACAGTGGCGCAGGCGCCGACTGCAGCACCTATGGATATCCCATCAAGGGGCAAAAGAAGCTGCACCCATCCAGCAACAGCGCTTTCTCCAGGACGGCAATCTTCTCCAGCCAGCTTAAGAAGAGCGCAGCTCAGCCGCCGCCCTCGGGAAAACCAGAGGAGGTGGCCTACGTCTCGGCTCGGAGAAGCGAGAGCAGACCGCCGCCCATTAATGCTCCAGAGGCTTTCGGGCAGTTCCTGCTGAAGCCGGTTAGCCGACGCCCCTGGGACGCCATTGAGGAGCTGGAATCGTTCAACAAGGAGCTCCAGGCCCAGATCGGCAAGCGTTCCAGCGTGGACCAGTGCATCGAGGACCTGGACAAGGCCTACCTGGACATTCTGGAGTTGGGCGCTGCAGTCGGGAACGACGAGAGCCCCAAGACGCGAGATTCAGACTACAACAGGGAGAGCAGGCATGCAGCAGAAGAGCCCACCAGAAAGCCTGACAAAGCCCATTGTGCTTTCGAGGGCTGGGCCGTGGGGGCAGACCCCGACCGCGGGGAGGTGAAGAGCACATTCTCCAGGCCGCCAGGAAGGACGGTGAGCCTCGGCAAGCAGCCGAATGAGCCCAGCTTCAGAGACTACAGCCTCCAGTCTCAAATCCCGCAAGGATCAGCGGGTGACTACGGGGCCTCGAAGACGGACATCCCCGTCCTGAAAGAGTCTCTGCTGAGAGATGTGGGGCTGACAGTGTACACCGAAACACCAGGGGGCACCAGACACCCAATGCAGGATGCCTCCACGCTCACCAGCCCCCCCAACTATGAGGACGTGTGCCACGCTTTACAGCTGTCCCGAGAGAGAGCGGCTCCGGACGAGCACAAATCAGAAAACGTCGGCACGGCTTCTCACAGCTCGTTTAGGACTTTTGGCCTCAGCACAGCATCCAGACAGGAAGTTTCCAGCTCTAGAGTAGACACTGAAAGAAAGGTAAAGAAAGAGAACTTGGTATGCAGACCCAGCGAGGAAACAAGCACAGATGCTCCTCCTTCCAAAAGTCAAAACAGCAGGTTCTGGATCAGAGGGGTTCATAGTGTTGCCAGTGCCGATGAAGGTATGAACAGGTCAGCCTCCGATGAGGATGACGAGCCTGATCACTTCGATTGGAGGAAGCAGCTGCCGTTGGCGGAGAAGGATTTGGAAGCTCTGCTGATCAATGAGAAGGCCAACAGCCTGCCCCCGGAGGACCTGAGCAATCTGTACGAGGTGAAGTGTGCCGAGGGGATCCCAGAGAAGGAGTCGATCGAGGAGAGGGCGGCCAGGATTCTGGGAATAGAGGTGCCTCCCGAGTCCCTTGCCGTGGGCGACCAGAAAGCAGGGAGCGATGGAGGCACAGAGCCTGACGAAGCCATTGAAAGCGATCCCGGGAGGACTGAAGAACCTCCAGAGAGTAGCGTTGAAGGAGAGATATCGCAAGTGCAAAGCCGGTATGAAGAAGTGAGTGGGGAGTCCATATATCAGAATGGACCTGAGCAAGAGGCGGAGGAAGAGGTGATGGAATCTGGAGGGGACAGTGGCCTCAGTGGGGTGATGGAGGGGAACGATGCGGAGCAGCAGGTAGAGCAAGACCCAGTCCAGCCCGAGGTTCTGCCCGATGAACCACTTCTGCCTGTGCCCACTACTGCCAACGAGCTCTCCCTGAGCGGTGATGAAAACGGGCACAACGACCCCCAGGTGGTCGAGGCCCCACAGGACGAGACAGCTGCCTCACCCTGTCAGGTAGAGGTGGAGCACCCCATCAAGGTAACAGAGGTGGAGCCCGAATGCCACACAATACACTTTGGTGCCCAGAGCTTCGACCTAGAGGAGGAAGTCGAGGGGGAAGGCGAGGGAGAGGTGGGGAGGGATGCCGAGGGTGAGGCGACACCAGAGCGGCAGCCTAGCCCCATCCACACCCTCTCATTGGCCGCCCAGCCACCGCCTCGCAACGCCACTGTGGCTAAAAGGGAGATCACCCTACCCCCTGACTTCAGTGACTCCTCACTAGAGGCGGACCTACTGGACGAGGAGGTCCCGCCCTTTTCAGGTCAGTGCATTAGGTGGTGTGCTGGAATGTTCTGGGGAAGGCAGCTGTTCTAGGTGGAACTATGGAATGGAATCCTTGGAACTAAACCAGGCAAAAAAAGTTTTCCATCATGTTGTCCATAATCTCACAGAGGAAGTAGGAGGATAACATTTTTGGGGAACATTCCCAGTGTACATTCCATACTGTCTTTTTTACTGTTTTCCTCTGTCAAATGTCAGTCTAGGGAAAAGACACGGTCACTTCATGCCAAAATACAGAACAAGCGAAAATCTGCTTGTATAAGAATTTTAATGACACCACAGGCTGTCCAGTTAGTAAAGGGTCGTCAATTTATCTGTGGCCTACAGTTACTAATCCAGCACTGTATCAAACCCAGTCTTGGAACATTAAGGGTCTCTGTTAACAGATCTGAAATGAAATTTGAAGCAATATTAAAATTTGTTAAAATTTAATTACAATTTTAAATGAACTGAAGACAAATAAATTTTGTTCTCTTGGATGAATCAGATACAGTAATGAAAAGTGTTTATGATGAAAAATAAAACAGGAAAATACGAAAATTCTGAAATTGTGAGTTATAGTGCTATATGTTTAATTGAATGTCCAGCCATATTCCCTCCCTTGCTAGACATTTCATCAGCATGTAATTGACCAAAATGGCTTGGTTATAAAAAAAAGGCCCAGTAAAACTGCCTTATTAAGAGGTGTGTTCAGAAATCCAGAAGAGGTTAAAGCTGTAGCAGTAAAAGATAATTGGTTGATGTGTGAGGTGTTAGAAACTGGCCGTACAGAATGCAAGGGAGAAAGGGCTGGAGTGTCTGTTCGTCTGTTTTGAGCATTTTGTTCAGGGAGATTGGGTGGGGACTTGAGCTGAGAGTCTGGACAGATGTGGAAAATGTTGCGAGGAGCGGTATACTGATTTATTCCCCTGTCATCGCGTGGTGAGCGTTTGCGGTGCCTGCGATTAAACATTTTTACCACTAGAGGGAGTGCTTGTTCTTTGTTTCAGTTCTGAGAGGAGGAGGAAAAAGTTTGAACATGATACAGCGCTGTGGAAAACATTGAACAGGGGTGTGGCAGATTGAGGAGTAACTCATAGATATTCACACAAACCTGAGGATAAACATAGTCAGGGTCAGTCCTCAGTTTCTTCCTGAAACTCCTTTTTTCCCTCAGGTCCAGTTGGTAGTGATTTGTGTAAAAACTTTGGCAAAGAACACAAGTGAGGCCACAAGCCCCTGCAACCAGTAATTAACACTCTACACAGAACGCCTCAGCTGGAACCTCCAGTGAACACCAAGCACTTGCTTTGACCATGTTTTTGTGAAACTAAGGGTCAAATGGTTGTGTTAAGGCTGTGTGAGGCAGCGGGGCTGGGGGGCTCGGAGGGTTCAGAAGGGGTACAGGCATTCCCCTGGCAGTCAACTTTTCAAGGGAGGGGGGGAGAGCAAGAGACAGAGGACAGAAAAGGTCTCCAAACTAGGAAGAACAAGGAAGAGAGCAGGATGGGGGGAAAGAGAGGGAAAGGCAGAGTGAGGTAGGATGAGAGAGGGAGAAAGCAGAAGCAAATGGGAAAGGCTGAGAGAGAAGAGTTCAGCAAATCTGGAGCTGATTGTAAAAAAAAAATGACAACATAAATGGGACATGTTCCCAGTCCCTATATTTCATAACAGGCATTTTGCAGATGTTGATATACAGAGGGAATTACATAGGTTACAGTTTTTACATGTCATCTATTTATACAGCTGGATATCTACTGAGGCAATTGTAGGTTAAGTACTTGCCCAAGGGTACAGTAGCAGTGCCCCAGTGTGGGCTTGAACCAGCAACCTTTTGGTTATGAGCCCTGCCTCTTACCACTACGCTACACTGCTAACCCACTATATACATTGCTGCCCAATGTAGCACATTGTACTAGGTATGAATTTCCTTTCCCAGTACATTGCACGGGCGGCAGTGTAGCATAGTGGTTAAGGAGCAGGGCTCGTAACCGAAAGGTTGTCGGTTCAATCCCCACTGGGACACTGCTGCTGTACCCTTGGGCAAGGTACTTAACCCACAGTTACCTCAGTAAATATCCAGCTGTGTAAATGGATAACATTGTAAAGAACTGTAACCTATGTAAGTTGCTTTGGATAAAAGCGTCTGCCAAATGAATAAATGTAAAATTGCACACTGGCATTTTTTTAATTTGGTATGAACCTCCATTCTCTATACTAGCTGTACTAAGTACTGCGCTATGATTATTGTGCTGATGTTGTAGTTGATGTTGTTCTTTTGTATTCTGTTGGATGTGAACCCTGGCTGCAAAACGTTTTTCCCCTAGTGGGATAATAAAGATAACCTAACCTAACCTAACCTAACCCATATATACCTGGGTAACAAAGACAGATTTAATTTTAGGTATGTCAACTGCAGGAAGTGTTCCAAAAAAATTGTAGTTACAATGAAGAATAAAAACAGACAGTGATTTATCTTTCCTGATTTTCCTTTTCTTCCAGATTCCTACGACCCCAGCCGAGTTGAAAGAGTTTAGAAAGAGATGTCGTCTCCATTGAGAGACTCAGTTGGGACACTGTGACCTGGCCACCCACTACAGATGCCTTCATCTCATCCCACAGCACAGAAATGGCCTTTTGCTTTGACGCGAGCATTGTTTAGGCGGTCACCTCCGCCGTCCTACTGAAAGCGCTGTTCCACTGCCAGCGGGGCGGGGCCCACCAGAGGGGGCGTGGCCAATCAGGGGAGGGGCAGGAGGGTACAGCTCTCCTCTTTTTCATCACACCTCGTCTTCCTCTTCCCCCCCCCCACAGCGTTTCACCGACGGACGCTATGCAACCCTGCACCGCGCGCCTACCTTTCAGACATCATTAATCCCACGCCTATTCGGTTTTGCCTGGAGGACAGCCATTGTAATCTGAATGTAAATGATGGGGTTTTGCAAACAACTGACGCAAGAGTCAAAAGAATGACACAAACCATGCGATTGCAGTCATCACCCGAGTCACCTGCCCCTGAAGAACACGGTACAGGGGTCTGAAGTGTTGAAGGGGACTTTAAAATCGTAATCTGAGGCATTGTATATATTTTAGACACTTTAAGAGCCATCAGCCATTGAACTCAATAAAAACAGGTATGCGTTGCACTATTACCTATAACGGTAATAATCGGACAACTTTCCACATTTTCAGAATTAAGCTGTTATTTGTACATTTGGAGGGTAGTTCTTTTTGTAGGTGGAAAGTGTCAGGTTGCATCAGGTAAGGAACACTTTGGTTATTTTGTCAGTGCAAGACAGAGCAATATCATTCTATATTTGTAAGGATGGGGGATGGTGCGGATTGGAGGCAGGAATTGATGTTTAATTTGTCCTTGCTTTAAATCTCTGCCAGGAGAAACCGTGTGCATCCTTTTATTCAATCAAACCGGCGTCCTCAACATGCATCGAAAAGATTACATTTCACAAAATATTTATTTTTGTTATCTCATCGATTTGTTAATCAATATATGTAATGTAAAAAAAAGTATATTTCAAACTGTATTTTAAGAGATATTTTGTATTTAACCATTCTATTTTATTTGCTCACTTTGATTAAGCTTGAAGTGTCATATGCCTGTATATTACCATAAGAATATATATATAATTTTGTAAAAGAATGATGTAAGGTGAAGTTTGTCTTTCAGTGCAGATATATGCAGTGCAGTGTGTCTTGTACACACTGTTTTGTTTGTGAAGGGTAAGGTTTGCTGTGTTGGACCTACACCTATCTGATACAATATTAGTTATACAAGTAACCATTTAGTGATGCATTTTATGAAAGAAGCATAACTAAAATATTTTGTGTATGAGAGCAGACTTGCAATAATATTGATACATAGTACAAAGCCAGAAAGCAGACAGACACAGTAGCAATGAAACAGCTATCCTGGTTTGTGTTCAAAGTAAACCAAGTTACTGTTACTTGCTATCGCTTTTTGCTGTGTACACTTCTTAAGCTGGAAAGTACGGATCATAAATGAGAACAATTTATTATCTAATTTTTTCTCTACCAGAAAGCTGCACACATTGCTAATTACCATTACTAAACGATGCAGAATGTTACTCTGACTTTATTGTTGTGGCCGCTAACTGATACATTATATTAAATTCTATTATATGCAAGGCTTTGTGATTGCAAGTTAGGGCTTGCAAGTTATGGGTTTGTACATGTTTTGCTCAGAGGATGCTGAACCAAAGGTGGTAAAATGAAAGTGATGTTTTTTTTTCCCCTTTTCACCACCAACATATATAGTTGCCACCCATTGTAGACTTACACTGGCCTATAGAAATGGCTTGTCACGTCTCCCAGCTCCATGACAGAATGTTCCGGGGACATGTGTGGAGAGTCACAGGTAGTCCAGGACACTAAAGCTATGAGTTCATTGAAGAGCAATTTTCATGGTCCAGAGACACGGCTATGGTTACCTCGCTGGAGCTCTCCCTCGCCTCTTGGTGTTGTAGAGGAAGTTGCTCGACATCACTTCCTTTCTGTGGCGGGGCGGTCCAGGTAGACTGTTGCGCAATTCAGCATCACGAATCTTTTTCTATTGGAGTGTATGGGCAACAGGCACAATTCTGCACATCCTTGTTGTAATATTTTCTATTTTCATATGAAATGTAATGCTTTTTTTGTACACACAGGCATTGTCTTTTTTTTCCTCCTTGCATGAAATGAGAGTGGTAGAGGGAGGGGAACAGAAGATTTGCATATAATTGCATTTGGTACTCTAGTCTACCCAATAATCAGCCATGATCTTTCATATAGCATATTTTTATTTCCAAAACTATGCCAAGTATTTAAATCAGAACAAGCTATTTTTAGAGTATTTTAAAGGGAGCTGTTTTTTTAAGCACATCTGTATCTTTTGTATTAATGGACATGAAAATGACCATAAAATACATCCATTCAAGTGTGCTACTGTTGTATAATTCTGCAGATGGTTCATAAATAAACTCTTTGCATGAAGGTTTTGTTTGCGCTTACTTTTTTTATTCAAATTACATAATATATAATGCATAAGGTCTCAGCTTTTGTGTCTGCTGATCGTGTTCAGACCTGTTATTTTCAGCATGCTTGTGTGTCTGCGTAGAGGTAAAACAGATTACACGGACACCCAGCTGTGCAGTGCTGGGTGTGTGTGTGTGTGTGTATGTGTGTGTTCCTCCTTGTGAAGTGTGGTACAGTATCTGGTATTCCCCGCCAGACTACCACACAGAGTCTCGTCTGCAGGATCAAAGTGTTTCCACAATGTGTCGAGAATGTAATCTCATGAAACTTTACTGCGGGGGTTCTTTTCTTTGTCCGGGGGGGGTGGGGGGTGGGGGGAAGCCCACCCCTCCATTGAGGCCTACAGTAATAACGACAGGCCTGTGTCACACACAGGGCTGGGTGCAGTGGGCGGTGCTGTGCTCTGTGTGGGTCTAACACCATGGCACCAACGGGATATCTGGGTTGTTTACCAAAGATGGATACAGTCTCTCTGCATTTGGAGCTGCCATGACAGGCACACAGAACGGAATGCTAAAGTTGCCCGTGCGGACGACAACAACAGGCCGTTTCCAGAGGAAAGGATGTAGGCCAGAGGGGCATCTATTTCCCTCTCTCTCTTAATTACAGGATGCTTTAATGCAAAAGAGAGGTTCAATCATTCTACCGTTAAAGCTCACCTCTCTAATTAATGCCCGTTCCTTTGAAGCGCGGAACCTCCATGGTTACCGCGGAGCAAAGACTTCCCACCCCTCGTTAGCTTTTCCAAAAAGGAATTAGAGCTAATTAGAATCTTTAAGTAAATCTAATTTCTCTCTGGCGTTAGCCTCCGGAGCATCGTTAGCCTGCGGACGTCATTCAACGGAACAGAAATGCTTGATGCAGTTCGGGCTGCGGGTGGTATCGCACAGCGGCCAAAACAAAGTCCCGCTCTTTGTACTTTCACAAAATTGGTTATCGTTTAAAATCAGTTCGCAAATAAAGTTGCAAGCTTTTGAAAGCTGTACACACTGGGAGCCGTGGAGACCTTATTATTCACGGGTGGGTCGTTACCTGACCTGCTGGTCTGTGTTTAAAATTTGAACGTGTGGTACACAAGACATGAGGAGTGTAACACCTGGAGGACCAATCAAGACAAAGAGAAATTTTACAACAATGGCACATGACCTCAATAAATCTCTCGTTGTACAGTAGTTTGCCCTACTGCATCAGTACAAAGCAGGCAGCAGCAGCCTAAAAATACACAGGACATGGTGAGTGTCTGCACAGTTGGAGCTCACAGTACATTCGGACCGTGTATTTTTTTCTGCTTCACCATACCTCACATAGTATCTGTGTCTGTTTCAAGGCCAGAATATTCCACAAGACCAGGATTCATTACCAGCGCCTCTGTTGTTGTGTATGAAATGACATGGCACCACCCACAGACAAATTACATGACACCTGAGACTTTCCATGCGGCAATAACTTTTCCTTTTTTTCCACCTCGTCCAACATCAGTCTCCGGATTCGTTGCAGAACGCGCCAAAGTGTAGAGCAGACAGCCAACTTTGAGAGATTATTGCCTCTTAACATTACTGCATCCACGCTCTTCATGCGGTGTCTTATTAAGGGAAATTCAGGGTGAATAATGCATTTCAATTACTCATTTGTGGATATAATAAAACTCAGGACGACATTGTAATTCTAAATTGTTATGATTTTCAGTCAAACTTATTTTAAACAGTGACAATGCTGGGAACAACCCTTTGCCAAGCTGACACTAAAGGCAGGCTGTTACGACAAACCAAACTGAGTTAAACATGGATCAAGCAGAGCGTAGTAAATGAGCTTGTATTTTACGGTCTGAGCACAGCAATAAGTCCCTGTCAAATTACTAGTAAGAGCTATTAGTTCTGTAATTTAAGTATAAAAATTTCCCTCTGTGAGGGAAATGTGAGTGATGTGACTGGACTATAAATTCTCCAGTGGATAGCATGCCTGGTGAAGGCCTAGAAGTGCCCCATAGACAAGACAAGACCCTCCTCATGAATATACCAGCCACTGGACTGGTCAGTCAGTTCACTGACATAGGCACGGTGCTATCAGGATGAGAGACCAAGGTTCCATGGACCCCATAATAGGTGGATGTGTCATATCATGCCCTGTCAATCACTGGCTCATATGAACCAATCAAAAGGACTTTGCCTCCGTTGGAAAACACATGATCCATTTGAATTAGTGAGTCACTGGTCATATGTAATGTTCTGCAGAGTTCATGAGGCCTTCATCTTGGTAAATACTGTATGTGTGTGCATGCGCTTGTGTAAAAAGGTATGTGTACACCTACATACACATCTACGTGGACCTCTCTAATCAAATGATGTATGAAGAATAAATGGTCTTTCAACATTACAAAAGGAAATACATAGGCTACATTTTACTGTATTTTCACATGGCAATGACTGCCCCCTGTTGTTGCAGCAACGCAGTGTATTGTAAGAGCATACAAATGTGTAAATTACTTAATTGTTGCACAGCAACATGTATGGGTGTATAGACACTCCCTTCTCACCTGGGTCTTGTTCTAATTCTGGGGCTGGATTCAGGCTGGTGTTTGACCTCTGACCTGACCATTGCAAATCACAGCTGTAGTTTGTATATCCTACCAATCAGGGTGCTCCTCTGTAAGTGCTCAAGAGCTAAAACCTAGTTTACCTTTTTGGGTGTATCTAAGTTTTATATAAATCCATTTTGCAAGTACCTAGAAAGTCTTACAGAGGAACACAATGGCTGCCGCGTTGTTTCAGGGCACAAGAAAACCACTTTTTAATACCCTACAGGCCACACTGCACGGAAGAGTAACTTGCCTACAGTACATCAAATCTGAGCTCTGCTTTTGTGGTAAGGTCAGACAACTGTTCGCAAGCTACTGAATCCTTCACCTCATATTCTACTCAAAGCCAGTAAAATGCAAGTACACAACTATGTCAAAGGTGAAGGGGAAAAGTAGGCTTCATTGTCTTTTAGAAGAGAGATATCTGGCCGCTGACATCACAGCAGACCCCAGATAATTAGAGGCCTTCCACTCTAAGTATAGAGTGAATGTAGAAGCCTGCTGTACTGACAACATGATGTTAGCAGTTAGCAGTTAGCAGTGAAGCACTTCTGCACTTCTTTTGGTGGTGGGTACAGTTCCTTCTCACCGCTTCACTAGCTACAGTAGCTAACCCCCCATGGGTTGAAACAAAAGGCAGAAGGTGTCTTGTGATTCAGTTCAAATAACACAGAGAAAGCAGTAATGCATAGCTCTAATAATTCTGCCTTTTCTGCCGTCTGAGCACAGGGGCAAGACTGAGGCTTAATGGCTGCACTATGTCCTGAGGAAGACCAGCGAGAAATAAGGTAGCCCATTAGCCCTGGTTCCTCTGATTTTGGGTTCAGATGGATGTGCAGCTGTAGTGTTGCCACATGACCAGACTCATAAGGCAGCACGCTTTGTCTGGTCTATGACTGTAAATGGTGTGGATAAGTACTGCCCCATAAGCGCTGACCTGAATCAGTTTCAGCTGTTTATGCTCAATGGCTGGGGTCAGGATTAGAGTTGCGTAAGATGGTCCTGGATCAGTGGTTGGGGGCATAAAAAACCAGCAGCTCGGCAAACACTTGTCTGGTCAGCAGTAGGGTCACAAGAAGCACATCACGTTGCCAGTCATGCACAAATGTGTATGTATTTTGAACAGACCACATTCAATTATGTGATATCAACTGTGGGCTGACTTACTTTGCCCTGCTAGATTAACCCAGGCATCTGGTTGTCATCTGTTTGCAGGAACCTGAGGGGAAGGAAGAAAAACACTGAGATTTAAAAATAAATACATGAATAAATAAATAACTGTGTCAGCGAGTTCCTTTTCCTCCTCAAATCTGCGGATAGCACGGCCAAAAATAAAAGACAAAAACAAAAACAAAAAAAAAATCAATGAAGTACGATAGATATAACGGCTGTCATATGGAGTGATAGGATATTCTCTTTCGCAGGACATAGAGGAAACTCTATCTCCCAGGGAATGTTCTGGAAATGCTCACGGTCCAAGCGAAATGCCTCCCGCTGCAAGCGCAGCTGTTCTGGAGAGCGGAGAATGCTTTTGTTCTGGCCCGCGAGTGTCAGCGAGGCGGGACGGTCAGCTTTCTCAGAAGGACCTCCTCGTTCCTGTGCCACGGACGCGGTCACACGTGGTCGCACGCGGTCGCACGCGGTCGGAGCCCGCCCGGGCGTTTCATCGCCCCTCGCTGAGCCGAACCCGGGGCCGCTGTTTGTTGACCCACCGGGTCGTCATTTGAACAAACCCAGTGAAAACTGAGGAGAAGCTGTGGACTGAAGCGGAGAGGAACAATGACCTCCAATTCCACGCAGGCTGCAGATCTGCTGGTTTTCATGCCCCCCACGAGACACCATCACCTTTTACCAAAGTATATTAAGATTTCACAGTGTGCCACTCACATATACAGTGTGTAACACTGTAAGTTCTGAATTTCACCAAGTAACAATGTTCTCCAACAAAGGGACAGATGGTGGATCAGTAATAATGATTAAAAAATCTAATCAAAGTGTTCCTAAGGTTTCATTTTTCCATTGTTTTTCCCTCTCAGAGGCCTGTTGAGACCCTTTGCATACTGTACAAAAAGACCTATTTGTTATGGCAGCCTGTAAACCATGCATTTGTATTCCCACTCATTTCAGACAGAACCGCTCTGAACGAGGCAAACCTTGGACCCAGGGCCTCAATCCCGCAGCCATGGCCGGCGACGGCTCAGAGCTAAGGACGAGGGAATCAACGCAAATCTCATTGCTGAGCATGATACCTCCTGCTTGCCGAGCCGATCGCCAGTCGGGATTGGCTTATGGCGCGCTGGCCAGATTAATCCGATTGCCTCAGCTTGGGAAAGTGAACGGGAACAAATGTCTTTTCTGGAGATTCAGAGAGTTTACAAAGCTAAACACGAGAAAATATGAGAAGCATGTAAGATTCACTGTAGGCCGTGGGCAGTCTGATTGTGCAGCGCGGTGGCCCCGCCCCCCCTCCTAGGGCCTGTGCGCTCAACAGGCTTTTGTTAGGCAGGTCAGCTGGAATGAATTGCTATTATGTGCGGGCACTGGTGCATTGTGGGTAGTGTTTCTGCGGGCTGGAGGAGCAGGCAGATTCAATCAAGCCACGGTGAAAATAATGTTAGTTTTTTCCGTTAGGGAGGTTCTGTCTTGGTGTCTGGTGGAGCGTGCTCATGCTAGGTGTGTCGGGCGTTGATGCGCTTGGCAGAAGTCACGGCTGGAGCAAATGCACTTGAGGGACATCTGGGGCAGTTGAACAATGAAAATTGTGCGAAAAACAGTCCAATAACTTTCCCGAGATGTGCTAAAGTGTTGATATATTTGTTCAATAACCTCAAGGAGTTAGGGGAAAAAAAAGACTTTAAAAGGGTTGTTCCTCAGAGAGAAAGAGCAGAATAGACACCCAGGGGTGGCAGTACGTATTTGTCACAGTGTTTTTTCTTAAACGGGTTTCAGAGAGACTCTGAAGTGTCATAATCGCCACCTCTCTGCCTCGTGCAGCTGCCCTTTTGCATCATCAGGAGAGATTTTACTGTCACCTGCAGCACGGATGCGTGCCACGCCGCTCCTCCGTGACAGAATCACAAAAGCAAGGCAATAATGAGAGGCTTTGCCCTGCAGGTGTGACATTCTGAAAGGCTGGGACCACAGGTCTGTGGCTGCACCATGTGCTACATGTGAATTTTGCATGGCTTTGTTTTAGCAGCACGTGTTTGTCCAGAGGAAAATCTAGCTAGCACCACATTTGTGGATGTTTGGTCCAGATAAATACCTTGGAAGGGGTACTTCATCAATCATTTCAAAAGGGTGTGTGTGTGTGTGTGTGTGTGTGTGTGTGTGTGTGAGTGAGCGAGAGCATGTGTGTGTGTGTGTGTGTGTGTGTGTGTGTGTGTGAGTGAGAAAGAGCATGTGTGTGAGTGTGTGTGTGTGTGTGTGTGAGTGAGCGAGAGCATGTGTGTGTGTGTGTGTGTGTGTGTGTGTGAGAGTGAGCAAGAGCATGTGTGTGAGTGTGTGTGTGTGTGTGTGAGTGAGCGAGAGCATGTGTGAGTGCGCGTGTGTGTTTGTGTGTGTGTGTGTGTGTGTGTGTGTGTGTGTGTGTGTGTGTGTGTGTGTTACTGAGTTAGCAGGTTATTTACTTTGATTTGCTCTGAATGCTTTGGGCCCAGCAGCCTGGTTTCCTTACAGTTTACAACCTGTAATGAGTCAGAACAGGGGCCAGGTGGACTGGGTTCAGGGCAGGGCGGACAGACACTGGACACTTGCCCAGTCCCGTTGAATCCAAAGCCTGGGATACTGTGAGGAGTGGGTGGGGGGAGATAATGCTGTTTGAGAGATGTGGTCATGATCATCAATGGATCAAGGTTCTCAATTAACTTACCTGGTTAAAACAAAGTTACATAAGACAGATGGACATACAGAAAGGGAAGAAGGCAGAAAGAGGGATAATCACCATCTTACCTTCAAAAGGAACCCACACACACACACACACAGCCAGCACACTTTGGAACAAAAAAAAGGTCAGCAGCGTAAATTTCAAAGCAGCGCTGACGTAAAGTGCCTCTATTTTCTAGAAACATTCCATCCAAGTGTAAGTGTAATTATTGCCGTTTTGGCTGATTGAGTGGTAAAAGGTCGCACCGAAGAATTATTGTTGCTTTAATAGTTCACGCCAATGCCATTCTCCAACTGACCTCCCAACAGACAATAAAACAGCAGCAGAAGGCCGTAGGGCACTCCAATTAGCCAAGCAGTGGCATGCCTTCACCATCCATTTACTCATAGCTCAAAACCCATACAGTCAGTTCAGTGTCATAAAAACAAAATAACACACTGTACATTCCTGAAGACCCTCTGGGAATTTCTTTCCAGTGAACAATTCCTGTTGCAGTTTGAGGAAAAAAACAACACAATAGCGTGTCTTTCTAGCGATCATAGTTGTAATCACACATAATTAAATCCATGTTTGTTCTACAGTCAAAACACAGAGGAATGGTCTCCCTCTAATCTCAGTAGGGGTCTGAGTAGCAGACCTCAGTGTTGTTATCCTTCTAAATCCAACAAGCACCTTGCGAGAACTCTGTCAAATTGATGTTTGCACAATAATATGTAACAGCTGGCGAGTATTAAAATAATGTTTATAATGCATTTGATTAATGTGTCTATTTTGTCATTTGCATTAATCATGTCAAATTGCTCTCCCACAATATATATGATATTATGTATTATATACCATTGACAGGGAAGAGACATGGTCACGTGACATTTCTAAGATATTTGATTGGCTGTTTTGGGCATAACAAGGTTGATAGAATGAATAATTGTACTGATAGGCTGAATGGCTGTGCAGTTTCGGTGAGCATGTATGCTGATTGGGTGAATGTTTGTCCAGTTTGGGTGAGTGTGTATGCTTATTGGGTGAATGCTTGTCCTGTTTGGGTGAGTGTGTATGCTGATTGGTTGAATGCTTGTCCTATTTGGGCGAGTGTGTGTGCTGATTGGTGGATTGCTCGTGCAGTTTGGGTGAGTGTGTGTGCTGATTGGTGGATTGCTCGTGCAGTTTGGGTGAGTGTGTGTGCTGATTGGTGGATTGCTCGTGCAGTTTGGGCGAGTGTGTGTGCTGATTGGTGGATTGCTCGTGCAGTTTGGGTGAGTGTGTGTGCTGATTGGTGGATTGCTCGTGCGGTTTGGGTGAATGTGTGTGCTGATTGGTGGAATGCTCGTGCAGTTTGGGCGAGCGTGTGTGCTGATTGGTGGTAATTTGGTGGAAGAAAACACAAAGATTGCTGTGTCTTTGTGCGGTCATCAGTGTTATGCTGGAGTCATTTCTCAGATGGCCATTCCTCACCAGCAGCTGGGTGGAGTGTGATTAATTATTTACATAGCAAACACCCTTTTCCAGTGAGGCTAATCCAGATCACATTATTCATCTGCTGGGGAATTACTGATGCAATGTAGGTGAAGAACCAGACTCAGGCAATGAGAGAAGTGGGATCTGAACCTGAATCTCTGTAGTTTTACAAGTTCAGTTTCCCGACATTTATACAACGCTGACACCCTATCCATGCTGCATGGGCTGGAGATTTAATTTGTGGGCATATTTCTGAGTGGGTTTGACTGTCCAAAATGTCTCTCAACACTTTGTGGGTGGTTAGTTTATTTGGGGTGAGGTGCAAAATAATGGGAAACATGACAAAAATATTGTCAGATATTGACCACAATTTTTTTTTTTTTTGTTTTCACGAGAAACCATTTTCTGTGTTATAACAGCGAACTGTTCTAGGCTCAGCTTTAATCTATACCAGGACCTAGCAGCTGTTACCATGTTGCATACAGCACGTTATTTCCAAGTGTGAGATAGCTGCGGCTCAATTTGTTTCCATTCTGTGGTGAGGCTGTCACCGAAACAGCTGCCGCTCCCCCCGTCGTACTGCAGACCAGGGTTCTACTCAGGAGGGAACATTCCGGAGCTTCAAAGCCAAGGTCAAGAACCCCGAGAAGGGGCCATTTAAAAGTCATTATGACATCATACCTCCCTCTCTCATGCAAGCCAAGGGAGCCAAACTCACTCTTGTTTTCCCCAGAACCACCTGACCACAAAGTAGCCCTCCGAGCAAACACACTTCTAGCATGTTGCAATCTGAAAATAAAGGGGGCTTTTTATAAACTGTGGGAAAGAATGGGAGAGAGAGAGAATCGGAGGAAAAGAGAGAGAACGAGAGAGAGAGATGGACAGAGAGAGAGGGAGAGGGTAAAGGGGGGAAGTAATTTGGTTATGATCACTGAAACAGAAGAAAAATGTCATTGTTGTCTTGCAGACGTCTTGAAAATGAGTACTGGCTCTCAGTTAACTTACCTGATGAGATAAAGGTTAAATAGTTAAATAATCATACAAACGTCTTGGGTGTCAGCAAGGACCACTGTGGCTCCAGGAGACCATGTCTGTCACATCATGTGGCACTCCCATCTATGAAACACAGGTTCACAGAGGAACGAAGAATTTGAATCTGCAGGTCTCACGGGTCCACAGTTGTTAAATGATCGTGAGCACACACAGTCCCCATATGGTTGCAATCAGACAGAAATCTAGCAAAAACATTTCTAATAGAAAAATTGCCTCCAGATTGGATCATCAGTAGTTTTGTAATTAATTCCCTGATTAATTCAGTCGCTATATTGGTCTACGGGACATCCGCTACCTTTGAGTCGTCCGAGGAGCTGTTCTTTAAGGAGCAGCACGCAGTGCATTGCATGTGCGTCCTGTTAGATGGGGCGAGCCTCCAACCTGAACAGACAAGGCAGGCACAACACGGAAGGAAACTGTACTTGGAAGGGAATGCAGAAACTGAGTTAAACACTGGCCACTCGGGCCGCTCCTTACGACAGTATCGCACGTGATGAATCGATGTATTGTTATGGTGATCAATGTATTGACATGGCGACACTTGATTTAAGAACACGTGAAATGTGAAGCTCCATTAGATTTTTCTTAAACTTAAACAGTAAGAAAAACAGTTACTGCCTCAGTACGTAACAGTGCTTAACTGTAAAAAAAAAAAAAAAAAAACGGTTACTGTATCGTGATGAATTCAAAGAACAGCACTACGCGCTGTTGGAAGAGACAGGCATCCTCCTGCAATATTAATGGTATCAGTCAGTATAAGTCCTTTAGGGCTTGGTAAAGGTAGTATAGGTGACTCTTTGTTATAATACATTGGCAACCTATGTGTTATCAGTTGGGCATCCCTGTTCAGAGAAAACAAGCTGCCTCTGCTAACAGCCACACAATGACAGGCATGACAGGTGCTTCAGCCTGCATTTGTGTTACTTTGCTGCCATACTGCAAATGTATGTCTTTTTTTGTATTGTATAAATGAACAATTTATTAAAGCAATGGGATAGACACAACCTATTCAAAAAGCAGTTGTCCTATTCCTTCCCTGGGTGTAGGATAACGTTTTTTCTTTTTGATGAGCAGCTTCATAGCCCTGTTTATTTGATTAAACATTTCAGCATGTCTATGACAACGAGGCTCTGTCTTTAATTATTTACTGTCAGCGTTGGTGACATGTACAAGGCTGCATAGCTATAATGTACAGGGTACCCGATGAATTATACATGAGACCAAGAGAGAAGGGCAACAATATTGTCTCATTGTCATTTGTCACAGAGACAATCAAGGCCCAGAGCTGAGCACAGCTCACACAAGTCTGTTGAAAATCCACCGTGCTCGATGCTCAGGGCTTCATGGCTTCCCAGGGGTTTTTTTTCCACAAAGTTTGTAATTTAAGGTTTCACATCTTCTCATTAAATAAAACAAAAAATAAAAAAACTTTTTTTCCTGGAATCTGGTAATGAAGGAGAGGGGGCCATGTACAAATAGAGAGGACCTTCAGTACAATGGTTATGAGAAGCTACCAGTAGACTGGGCCTTCAGTAAGCACAAATAAACAAAATAATAAACAAATAAAAAATTTAATTTTTCATCAGTTCATACTTATGTAACATGAGTCACATGCTCAAGGTTTGTCATAAAGGTTTCATTTTATACTCTTCATCAAAAGTTGAAAAAAAAAAACCCTCAGTGTGCATATACCATGATTTAGGTTGCAATTGTTTCCAGAGGCCCAGCTATTGATTTTATGAAAGGTTTAATGCTTTGGAGCATAACGCTACTGTAAAACAAATATTTTATGAGGCTTGTAGAGTTTTAACAAACGGAATTTTGAAATCTGTTTTGCGTTTGTTTTGGCCATCCTTGCACAATTAATATTATACTATGCAGGCTTTGTATAAACTTCAATTTTTATACAAACATGGATCTGTCATATAAAATTTGACTTCTGTTAACCAACATCACTGAAAACCACATTATTTTTCTTAAATGAACTGTAAAATATGTTGGTAATGGCCGGGTTTCCTTTATTATGGTATTTTGTTATTGGCAACATGCAATCAAATTATTCAGAGTGATTTTCTGCAGAACAGGAATGCATGCAATTAATAACAGAACAAAGGATTTCTTGCTCCGTCCAGATGTCAATATGCATTAAATTCCATGATCACATTGGCTGGATCACCACCAGCACTGAGATTGAGAATGAGATCAACACTTACCTTTCTGAGTTCACAAAATTACCGCCTCCCTGAAGAAAACCCCCCCAAAAATTACACAAAAACTTTGATGCACGCCCGACACGATCATTTCCGCACGTTTCATTTGATCTGCACCAACGTCCGCGTGGACCAGCCGTCCGAGGCTCACACACGGTTCGAATTACATTCATAGCTTATATTTCATATAAAAGCAGGCTTTCCAAAATCTGGCAACAATCCAGCTTTGAGGGTCAAGACTCGAAAGAGAAAATAAAGACATTTAAGAATTGCTCTGAATTAGAACTAAACTGCACAAAATTAGAGGAGCTTGCATGTCTATTCAATACGGTGCAGATAAATGGGTTTTCCAGAGTATTTCATATCTTTTCCTATTTCTACACCTCATGTTCTGTGCAATACTATTTCCTCACACCTGTGCTGATCATATCAAAGTAATGACCCTCAGAGTCACACCTTCACACCTGTAGATCTGTGATCATGACCTCCAGAGCTGACTCAGACTGACAACAAGGAGAACTGAAAATTCAATAACAGCAGGAGAGGATATGTATTAACGAAGGTGTTGATTGGTCTGAGCTGTCACTCAAACCTGGCGAAGCTTGCACCCTATCAACCAGCAGCTGAGCCTGTCTCTAACGAAACCCTTTACGGGATGGGGACGATGAGCCTACCTCAAAGAGCTACAGGTGTGATGCCACACTAAAGACGAAGGCTTGCTCTGGCCACTTCACGGCCAGAACCCTCACACATTATACACTCTGTAAGCTGACATGCCGTAGATAACAGCATCTGCTAAATGACAATAATGTAACCGTAAATGCCACTACCTTCATATGATACACACTTATGTGGGCACTTGTATAGTCCACATCTTTTTACTGAGGTAATGTGTAAGACTCTATGCTGTCAGAATGGTCTATTATAGGCTCACACGTAACACAAAGATTACAGAATGTTCATTAATATGTGTTACTCTAACTGCATATTTTATGTCACACTGACAAAGCTAGACAACAGACAGTTTTGATTCAAAACAAGGAACACTGGAAAAAATAAATCAAAAACAATCTACATGACTAATACTTGGACAAAGAGCAGACAGTTTCAGACCCCACCCAGGCGTGGTTCTAAATACCCATAATCCTCCTCCAAACTCCTGAGTGAGCAATGAAGGTTATCCGTGTCGGGATCACCGGGCCGCTAACAAATACTATAACGCAAAACAGATATGGCTTTCGAGGCGGGGTACCCGTTATTCTGGTGATGAAATGGTCTTTGCTTTTTTATTTCCAGAGTACTTCAGAGAGCTTCTCCTAGCCCCATTTCCTCACTCAGTTCTCAGCCGTAATCTCTATCCCCCTGTGGGCCGTTGCTTTCTTTTCCTCCAGGCTGCTCTGGAAACGAGGCAAACTCGGAGTCGCTTTCTGCAGAGCGCCTTGTTTGCGGTGCCTTGTTTGTGGTCTCCAAGCTCATTGCATTTGGTCGTTGGATTATTCATACAGTACGCTTGTTGCCATTATTATTTTTCATAGCAGAACCTGATATCCTATGATATCCAAAACAATTGCTAACCCCCCCCCCCCCACCCCACCCCACCCACCCATCCACCAAAAATATACTGTAAGACTCATATTGAATGCATTCAATTTTTGGTAGATCAATTTAAAAGACTGAGTTGTCATTCACTCATCCATTTGAGCCGATTAGCTTGGTTAAGTGATGAATGATGTGAGACAGATCAGTCAATGTGTCAGTACCAGGCACTGATTTGTTCTGAATGAACATTTCCTAATTGGTTATCCGATTACCTAACAGAACCACAGGGCTGTGTAGCAGTGGTGTAAATCCGTGTACTCAAGGTGTGCGTCCTGTCCGTGGCTGACCAATGGAAACAGAGGCTGCGTTTTAAGGGAGTCATGCTCCCCAGCACTTTATATGCAGATTCACTGATTTTAAAATCATCTGGATGGCTCATCCCCCTCATTGTGGTCATTACACCATTCAGTGAACATGCCATAGAGACCAGTGCACTCATGTGGAATTTTACACAGAGTGAGGTCCTCCCAATTTACATTAGATTGCATTACGTCATTGAGCAGACGCTCTTACCCAGAAGCGACTTCCAAATAAGTGCATCACAATGATAAGAGTAGTGGTTGAAAAGTACTGCAAGGGGTCTGTAAAATACTGAGTTAAGTGTTAAACTAGTGTAGAGTGCTTTTTTTCTGAATGGAAAATAGGGATAGATAGGATAGATAGAGAGGAAGGTAGGCTAGAGATGAAGCTTGAAGACATGAGTTTTCACCTTTCTCTTGAAGGCACTCAGGGAGTCTGCTTTACGAATCCCAGCAGGAAGCTCATTCCACCAATGTGGAGCGAGTGCTAAGAAGGCTGACTTGGTGGCTGACAGTAAAGAGCAAGGAGGGGTCATGCACCACTCACTTCCTCCAGAGCTGTGGTGAATGTTGTTTGTTTTAGCCAATTACCCTGGCTTAATTTGCCAGCTGGCTATATATATCATCACTGAAGGTATATTAGGCCAAGGAACAACATTTTTAGCTAAGGACACAAGCGCAGCCTTCTGCCTTGACATTTATGAAAAGTGTTAAAAGTGATCTTGCTATAAAAAAATAATCCAGAATGAAATCCAGGAACTGACACTATCCACTGCCGTAGCAGAAACAGCCCGGCTTCTGCACCATTGACCCCGAGGATCATGGGAAGGCTGAGTCTCGTGGCTGTATTCCTTTGGATACCTGCCAGGGGCCTGCAATCGGCTTTGCTGAGGGTAATTATGCCTCAGTTTGAGCAATTAATGAGGTAAGACAGACTGATGATATCAGTCCTCCAAGCAAGACATTCCCTGCCGCCAAGTCTCCTACAGTCCTGCTGCCCACACAACGCAGCCAGCTGTCCCTTTCCTGAAATCTGGCAGATTTGTGCAAGTAGCCCAGACTGTCAACAGGTGTAAAAGAGTGACAAAGTGTAACACAGTTGGATGCAAGTTTCTACAGGGGAACTGCATGGTGGTTCCAGATTGGAGAACTGCTGTTGTAGCCTTGGGCAAAGAGCTGAACCCAAATTATTTAAGCAAATCTCTCATAAAATGTACAGACACATGATATGTACAGTGTAATTTTTGCAAGATGCCCTGATTAGGGGGGCGTGGCCACATCAGTCCAGTAGCTTTTTTTTAAAGTTAGGCAGTCTAGCATAATGGTAAGGAACAGGGCTTGTAACTGAAAGGTTGCTGGTTTGATTCCCTGCTGAGGACACTGCTGCTGTTCCCTTGAGGAAGGTACCTAAGGCAGAATTGCCTCAGTAAACATCCAGCTGTATAAATAGATAACATGTAAAACTGTGACATATGCAAGCTGGTCTGGATAAGCGTGTCTGTCAATAATGTAATGTAATATATGAGTGACACCATAGTTTTGCACTTTCCTTCCTCTCTAAAATAACCCCAATGGCATACCTTTTTATTGATGTCTATTTCTTCCCAATGAACACAGCTGTGAACATTTATTGGCAATATTATTTCCAAATTATATCTGGTAAAACTGAAAGGAAAATCAGTTTTGAACTTTTCAACCTCTGTTTTTCTGAATTATACAACATCATTTATTTTACCAGCTGTTTTTGATTTATAGTCCTTCAGAACATGATAGCCTAACTGTTGAGGTTACACACGTGTTGAGATTTTTTCCAGAGTTTCTTCAAAACAATCAGAAAACCTCAGAAAAACAATATTGCTAAGAATCACAGAAATACTTTTTGCCTTGCATTTCAGAGAGAGAACATACAGGTTTAAAAGGACTTATATGAAAACGGCCAATATGCAATGCTCCCAAGCAAGTACCAAAATCAATTAGAGATATTTAATAAAATGATAAAATGAGTTAACATGAATCCATCTATAAGAATAATATAACTGAAAGAAGCAAATTATAACATCTGAAGAGAATAGGAAAAAAGTCAAGTCCTGAAAGGGCGGGCCAAAGCTGAAAACATCACACCAATGCACCCTACCGGCTTATGAACTTAGACATACAAATGTGCTTGTAGTTGCCTGTATGATTTATAAGCTTCATATTTAAAAGAGCAGCGCAACAAATTACAGCAACATCTCTTTCTTTGTGTGCCAGGGACCTTCCTGAAGATTACCACCAAATGTGCTGCGGTAATGAACTGCATTTTAATAAGGGAATGAAATGTATAGCTGTCTACAGTTTAACTGCCCCCACGCGTATTATATTATTACAAACACGGCCAGCCAAGACAGGCGAAGTGTATGCGCTGAACGGTATAACCTTAATGTGACCTTTAAATTCAGGGTCCTAGTTACTTCTCTTCATGCGGCACATTGTAATCCCATAGAGAGCAGTTCGATTGTTGAAGGGAATGAATATAGTGTGTGAATGTATCAATACTGTGTCTAGATATGAATGCTATGCATGATCGACAGCCCTGTGTATCAGTAGTGTGACAGAGGGGCTTCATGAACTCCAGAACGGGTGGAGCCATCACATGCTACATGTATTCACTGCCAGTGTAAAGTGCAGCCACAAAACTGGGTCCACAACCATGGGAGTACTCCCAAGTTATGTTTATTATGCTGACCAAATAAAATGACCACTTAACCCAGGTCACACAGCATACACTCATATATGACTAATAACTAAAGCGAATAAACCAGCATCACTGAGAGGTGATAAAGGAGCACTAAAGAAAAAGAATGAGGTCAAACTTTGGCAGAGTGAGCACAACTCACCAAGGCAATATATGTGATCTTACACAGGGTGGGATGATGGGTGACATACCGAAACGTGCCTTAAAGGTACAGCATCTGAAATAGTAGTTGTACAAATCTGGTAGTAGTGTGTCCTCAAACAGACCTTGCTCTAAGCTGAGAACTGTCTCATTGTGGAACTGTACACATCCTGTCCCCGTACTGTCGCTATACTTACTGTATGCACTTTTGTAAGTCGCTTTGGATAAAAGCGTCTGCTAAATAAATAAATGTAAATGTAAATGTAAATAATTGACTGTTGTACCAACCAAAGTGTTCCGTCACAGAGAGTGGGGGTCTTTTGATTGGGTCATACAAGTCAGTAGCTCCTCCCCTTGGGTGACTCATTGAGCCTCACCCTCCTATCCCCAGCTGGGAGCTCAGCTGGCCTTATTAGATGTATTGCAGCATTGTTTTCTTAACGCTGACAAAGGATGAAGTATCCCTGCTCTCTGCCCGCCGTCTGCAAAAGCTGTTAAATTCCCGTCATCTGAAGCATCTTTTCCATTGTTAGAATCCCTGGTTCCCCCGCTTCTTCATTTTCCAGCTTTTCATCAGATACGTTGCACCTGATGCCATTTAAATGTAACCATGGTGAAAGGTGAGGAGTGGTTGATGTCACAAGTAAGCAGTCCACCAAACTTTTTAAAAAATTGCTTCAATAAACGATTCACTCAGCCAAAGTGTGAGGCAGCTAATGACTGTAAATTGAACAATTCTCCCCGCAGTTGACATGAAGTTCACATTTAATTGCTCTATAATCAAAGCTGATGCTGCTCCAAATTATAGCCATTACAGTACAGCACCTTATCGGTCCAGTAAAACATCTAATTTCACTATTTTAAGATCGTATAATTAATAAAAAGATCCTGGTTTATGCAATTGTTTTCTGTGGGATTTAAACGGCGTATTGTTGACCCCATAGCAATTTTCATCTGCGTTTGTCCAGTGTTGGACTTTGACAGTTTTGCATTGTGTGGGTAAATTCTTTCCCAACATTCTGAATTTCCAAGCGGGGTTTCCCCCCATCTAGCTCATACCTATCTTCGTTATAACTTCATAGTTTATGACGTGCCGTGTCTGTGTTCGATCAGCTCTGTCAAGCAGAACAAAGCAGTTATTCTTCTAAAACTGAGGAGATTTGTTGAACATCGACGTAAAAGAAAATGTCTTATATAAAAAGCAGCTGGGATTACAATGTAAATCAAAACGAGTTTATGTTCTCTCTGTTCATACTATTTTCGCTAGAGTATATCAAACCGGTCCTGAGAGCCGAGCCTGTACTGTGACACTTATACCACGGGTATCGTAGCTGTCTAATTACAATTTTATGGAGCTGTGCGTTCACTGCAAACTGAAATACTTTACGTTTCTGGACGAAGAACGGCGCGGGGAACGGATCAGAGAGATTCTTTGTGTTGTGCATTTAGCTGGCATGCATTCAGAAACATTACAATCAGTTACAGCACTCAGCGGACTCTGAGGGAGAAACGATCACCTCCGAGCATATATTATCACGAGACGCAACACACAGAGCGCAGTTTTCCATACATTACGTTACATCGGCCGAACGTCTGAATGAAAGAGTTCTTGTTAGCGCAACCCATGCTGCTCGCTTGACCTCATTATCAGTGCGTGTAGGACTGCACAGGGGAGGGAGGAGCTCGGCCCTAATACCACTCCAGAGCCCGTGCCAAGAACGCCAGCTCTATACTAATGATCCCCTTGAATCACTTCTACTCAGCGCCGTCCGAACAACGCCAAGCTCGTATAAATGGCACGAGCGCAAATTGTTGCGCAGCGAGGGCGGATTCTTTTACCATCTAAAAGCAGGGAAATTCATCAAACTTAAGAGACAGAGCGTTCTAACAGCGAGTCTTTTTTTTACTGCATCCTGTCACTAGTCACGTTCTGTCTACGGTCTGTAAGGGTTTTACAGGAGCTTGCTCTGTTCTAGTTATTATGAGAGAAAACAAAATCTGCAAAATGAATAACAGACAGCTCAATTTGAGAAGGAGTACAAATCAATCTCTCAGACGTTGTCTTTAAATAAATTTGTTCCTCCAGCAAGATCTGAACAGCGCGTCATAAGACATGGACAAGGACAAATTCATGGGCTAGGACAGTTATCCTCGTGCACAAAACAGACATGTCTCCCGAAGACATGAGCGGGTTTAATTTGCAGTCTGGTGAATGGGTTGTGATGTGTGTTGTCTGGGAGTCAAGGGAAGGGCCCCAGGCCATCGCAGTCCGATCTCTAATAATGGTGATCTGAAGTCATCGCGCTCTGGGAAAACAGACATAGGATCCGTTGGAAAGCTCTACCTATCATGATACTGTCTTTGATGACTCATGCCCTGAAATATTACATCAGTGATCCAAAGGCTCCGCAGGTCTGGCTGTGCCTTTTAATGTAAGAGGTAGGGTTTTTATGACTTGTTCATCATGGCAGATGTCTCTGAAACATGACAGGATCCCAAGTAACAGCAGTCAGTTGAAACTTAACCACTAACGCCGGCTATTATGAGGTGTTTTTTTTTTAAATGCTGTTCATGCATTTGGTTAAATGACATTATCTATCTTGTCCCATCTCTTGTATAATTCTGGACACTGTAACTGAAAGACAGCACATATCTTGTCTAGAGTTCATGTGCTTCTTGTGTACAGCTTTGAAGAGAATGGACATCTCTCATTGCCTGTAATCAAATCTTGCCCTTGCAGAGGGAAAAAATGTTGTTTTAATAACTGGCCTTGTTTATATAATTCAGTAGACTGTATTTCTCAGTCAAATTCACAGCTGGGGCTTTGAAGCATCATTTAGCCGGAATTCTGAAGCTCTTACGTTATGCTTTTTCTTCCAGGAAATTCAGCAACAACCAACTTTAAGTCATTATCAGTCGTTTTATTTAATAAAGTGGGTGGACATCAATCATTCATCACAGGGCAGCAGCATGGTGTTTGGGGCAGTGGTGTGGTACAGTGATAAGGAACAGATCCTGTAACCCAAAGGTTCCTGGTTCAGTTCGCAAGTAGGAAAATCAGGGCCAGCTCTAGGGGGGTGCGTATGGGTGCATTGCACCCCCAGATGGACATCAGTGCACCCCCAGTTGTCTCCTTATATCCAGATGTCTACATAGTATTTATAACCTTTTTTTTTTAAATATTAAAGAAGGGAAAATGCTGTTATGCCTCTGGGCTAGGCACTTAACCTGAATTACCCCAGCAATTGCCCACTAGCATAAATGGATAGCATGTAAAAATTGTAAGATAGGCAAGCTGGCCTGGATTAAAGCATCTGCTAAAAAAGTGTGATGTCACAATGGCAACATGAACTGCATCATTGCATTCTAAGAGGAAAAAATTTTTGAAAGGTCAGTGGTCATGAATCCCACCCTGTGAGGCTGATATGATCAAATTACAAATTCATATACAGCTATAGCAAAGGTTCACATTTGGTAATTACATATGGAAAGTAACTTATAAGAATGATCATAAACAATTGTATTCATTTTGCAGATATGTAACACCAACAGTGCAATTGTGCATAAGGCCTATACATAACTGCTGTTTTGTGCTATAGGTTCAAATAAAAAAATCCTTTCTTTCATGTTGCATTTGATTACCCATGAATTTATGTGATTTCACCTTTTAAAAAGAGATTTCAAAATATGAAAGTAAAACTACGAGGGACACAGTTATTGTTTCCTGGAAAAAGTAAGAACAGAATCAAGGCTGAAATCTGAAATTGGAGAGAACTGAAATGATCATTTTTATTTTTGTCTCTCTTTTCATATGGACTTTCTGTAACATCCCACAAAGTAACCGATAGGTCCAAACCTTGCTCTTTATGCCATGGTGCCTCGGCCTGGAACCTCTTTTACAGGGCATCAGAGAACTTGATATCAGTAATGATCCAAAGACTTAATAACTAGCACATCATTACCACAAAGGAACAGATTCACAAAAATGTCTTTACAATATGCCTGTTTTATTCTCCAAAATTTAAAACTGTGAAACAAAAAACCTTGTGATTATTCTAATCTTTGAGGTCTGTGTTGGCAGTTTATTCCCAGATTCCATAGTCTTGCATATGGTAACCTATTTCCCCCCTATTCAGCGTGTTTTGTAAACATCTCTCTTTGATATAATTTTTTTTTTTTTTGGTGACACAGATCTGCCGTCGTTTGTAATAATTTCCTCACTGGACACAAAGGCCTCTTTATCGCTCTGAGGATTACACGTTCGAGTAATTTGCATTGGAGCCAATTCAGACAAAGCCACAGTGCACTGCATTAAAATCATATTTCACACTTGAATTATGTATGAGTTAATTCTGCGCAAATTACAATTTAAAAGATAGAGAGCGTTTCCCATAGCCTCAGGTAACAAAGCTTTGTGAGAGCCTTTTCAGGTTGAAGTGTTTGATGTGGATCAAACCAGTTAGTTGCAGGCTGAAAGGTGCGTCTTGCTATGGAGGCGTTTTAGGATTTCTTTAGCAGATCCCCATTTTATGTCACACTTTGTAATGCATGTTAGAAATACTTTGCTATGTGTTTTCATTGGCTGGTGGGCAGCAGAGACATGGAAGACATAGGGGCATATAAAATTGTTCATTTAAACTGAATTGTTATGATGTTTAAGCACTTATTTACATTTATTCATTTGGCAGACACTTTTATCCAAAGCAACTTACATAGGTTACAGTTGTTTACAATATTATCCATTTATACAGCCAAGGCAATTGTGGGTTAAGTACCTTGCCCAAAGGTACAACAGCAGTGTCCCAGCAGGGATCGAACCTACAACCTTTCGGGTATGAGTCCTGCTCCTTAACCACTTAACCACCTATAAGACGCATACTAGCAATATGGCAGGCTTTTTTTAAAAAAAAAAAACATGCAGGGATGAAACTCAGTAAGAGGGAGAAATCTGTGTGAAAACGATCAGGTTCCTGCTGCTTCTTTTCCTTCTTTCTGTGTAAACCCACAAAGCTCGGTCCAAATAGCCACCTCTGTGGTGACAGACACACAATGGGGGTTATTTGCTAGCCACCCGCTCGTTGCCCCCGGTAACGGGCCCCCAATCACTTCTGCCAAGACTAAACGCTGCCCAGCACTGCACTGCGTCATGTGATACCAGCGGAGGCAAAAATCAGATTTAGAGTAAGTAACAGTGAACTTGAACTGCTGTTTTTCAACCTTGTACAACTGTGAGAGAAACGTGGCCCGTAAGCGACAGTCAGAGCCGGTTTAGCGAATGCTCCATTGCCGCAAATACTGGGAAGAAGGAGGGCAAGCAGTCTTTCTTATCAGATTGATTCCCTTTGCAGAGCAATGCCTTCTACATTACACCCAGAGGTATACATTTACACCCCTGATGTTGTGTTTGTCTATTTACGTAGCCTTTTGCAGGACAAGGTCTCTGATTTCTGTTTGTCCTATTTCTGCAGACTGAGAGGTGATTATCGATGGGATATGCAGTAGTCTGGTTTTAATGCCAAGGTTTATCCTGTTGTCACTGAGATTACAGTAATTACGCTAATTAATATGATTTTGATTATTGTTAATACTACTAGTAATGCTACTACTAATTATTATATTTAATTATTAACTATTATCATAATCATCATTATCATCATCATCACCATCATTATTATCCTTAGTTGAATTGGTTAGCAGGCACCCTTCTCCAGGATAACCTGATACATCTTGCTGCACGTTGGATGCGTCATCCATTTATACACTTAGCGAAGCAGTTAATGGTTAATCACCTCACACAGGGGCAGGTGAGCAATGGCCGCCTGCAGTCCCCAAACCACCAGACCGAATGACCAGTCTTTGGTTTTCTGTTGTTCAGAGAACCTCCCATTCCATGGTGCTACTTTGCTCCTGAATGAGAATCAGTGGGATTCTGATACATTGGTCCCAGTCTCACATGGATCGTGTGCTGTACCACACGCTGGTGTGAGCACTCAGATAACATCGCAGCACAGCCACCCCACGATGGAACATTCCAGATTAGGGCCACCACATAGCCATTCTATGGGACGCTCTATTATGATGTCACCTGCATGTTTCTCACACAAAGGAATGAAGAGGTTGATGATCAGTTCACTGAATATTTAACACTGGAAGGGAAAGGTATACTTTGTATACCATCACTAATACATATTATGTATGCTCTTATACCAGGGCAGACACCTTTGATCAAGATGCAACACAGAGTTTGACATCTCTCAATCGCTCTCATACAACTACATAATCTGCTTGTTTATATTCATGGAGAGATTAAGGTACAGTAATTGACTCATGCATTCAGAATTATTTCCTTTGGGATTTAAACCCGTATCCTGCTAGCTAAGAGCTTTAACCACTATTGTTCAAGAGGAAGAACAGGAAGAAAGAAGAAAAACAACAGGAGATATACATATTTTCGATAACCAAAGTCTAAGCGCAGCAGCGCAAATTCGGTTCTTGATGGTAGGATGTGTTCCTGTGGCCGCGGGGCCTGTTGGTGGCGCCTAAACCCCGTGCCCCGAGGACCTGCCCCTTTAAGAATTGCCTCACGTCGTCCGGAAGCTACAGCACTTAGGGAACCGTAGGGAAGTTTGCGAAGAAGGCAGGCGTGAATGACAGACGGGTGTGCGCGTTCGCTGCGAACTGACGGCTTTCGCTTTAAAATAATTGCAAATAGGTTCAGCTGCGTTACTCGCAAGTCAACGGTCCGTTCTCATCTATGCCTCTGCCAGCGAATCAAACAAAAAATGTAGAGGACAGAGAAAAGATACAGGAGAGATTCACAGAAGAGCATTTTGAATACAGTTCGTTTAAAGTGAATATGCAAACTGGTATTTATTGTTTAGGGGCTTTATCTCGTAAACTGAAGTGTATCTGATTAAAAGTACTATTGGGACTTGGGACGCCTTTTCCTTAAAACTCATCTTTGGGAAGTTCAACGCTGTTGCTTACACAGATCCTCAAGAATATTTAAAAGGTAAGTTAATCGATATTATATACAGACTATATATTTTTTAAATTTGGTCGCACCCTGTAGATGTTTTGAGGTGCAGTTTTATGGTATTTTAATCACTCATTTCCATATCCAGGTTAATCGGTTATGCCATGGTAACAACTTTTGTCCAACCTGCTGCTATAAACAGCTGATCGGTTGAACGGATGCGTGTGCAGGTAGAGTTGCTCTCTGGAGGGTTTGCAAGCCGTACTTGATAAGTGACGCAAAAGGGCACATGCGTATACAAATAGCGTTTTATAATTGTACATGTTTCTTGTACAGACCATCGCAGCGACGTGTTCATTTGAACACAGAGCGTCTGATCGTCTAACTACTGACCGCGCTTCTAATTCAGGTTTACATTTTCTTAACCGCAGTGTTTAACCACGCTTGATAAGGCAGTTAACCCCGTCGTTTTTCCCCCCCGGCGTCCGACATTTTTAAACAAATTAATTATTTCGCAGAGATAGCCAAATCATGTTCTGAACGTTCACTGAATGACCCGTGCGTTACCGGTACTTTGTGCCTGAAAGTAAAAGGTTGGCTAATCGGCACTGTATTTTAATGCGTCCGCATTTTCGGAGGTTGTGAAACATGAGAGGCATCGGCCTCGGAGAAGAATAGCTGATTATCCCTAAATGAGGAGCCGCTGCGCCTTATATAAAGTTACCCTCGCCAGTCATTCGATCCTTCGATGACCAGAAGCCAGGAGAGAGTGTATAACAAAAAAGGCGTGGGTGCACCCCATGCGCGCATCACGGTTCGGCTTCCCTTTAAACCCACTACATTTGCACTTTCTTTGATGCAGGTTCCAACGCAGGTGTGGCGTGATCGGTGTCACTCTGCACAAGACAGAGACCTTTCGCCGTAAAACTTGCCTGAAAACAGTCCCTCTGCGCCGTAGGCTTGAGGAATACAATGGAGCGGTGGGTGACTCACCCGCGTCATCTCTAAAGACCACCCCCGATGATATCTGAGCAGCGAGGAAAGGCGAGCTGTGCTGTCAGATGTCTGAATGCCATGTCAAGTCATAGGTCCATTCTGCTCTTTTGTGTCCGTTGCATGCTATGTTCCAGTATTCCTTCAACTATATACTCTGAAGTATCGAAAAACAAATTAATTTAGCCATAATTGTCATTACTTTTTTGCCAATGTACGTAGTTGTCTTTAACAATAGCATACCTGTATATTGAAAGGTAGGCTGTCGTCTGTTTTTATAATAATAGTTATTACTGATCAGTGTAGGGGGGTACATTGTCATGATGAGAAGTTACACTACTAAGTTTGAGATTAATGATCACTTCTGTGTGCTGTTCAATTATCCATGAGAGCTCTGAAGTCTATAGCACTGCTGTTTCTCAGAGCGTGCGTCACGTGCATAGGTCGCGAACTTCACAAACGCTTTCCGTGGAGCTCTCAGCACAGAGGATTCGGTGTTGCACGTCGCACATCGTATCTTGTAAGTGTGTGTGTGTGTGTGTGTTACAGGGGAACAGGGAGTTTATCCCAGCTATCATATTCACTGTCACTGGCTTTGCGGTTCTGGTGGGGGGCTGGAAAAACAAGGGGGTGTGTGTGTCTTCCACCCCCAGAGGCCCGTTGTAGACAACTGCAGCTGGGCTCATGGCAGGGAGAGGCTTGGCCCTGGCCCTGGCGCCGACTCCGCAGCGATCCGCTGGAGACCGAGCTGGGATAAGCGTTGAGAAGAGTCAGCCCTTTTCACACATTTCATGTGGTCGCTGTTAATATTTAGTGAAATGCTTGCTTGGCCGACACCCCTCATCCAGAGCAACTTACAGTGCGTGGCTCAAATTCATGAGGATTCACTTGCACAGCTGGGTATTTGCTGAAGATGTTTGGGTGGAGTGCGTTGCAGTAGTACGATAGTGGTGGCCTGCATGGGACTCAAACCTGCAACCTCCAGTTTACAGGCCAAAAGTGTGTTCTGTGTATTGTTTAGGGGGACAGTGCGTAATGCATGTTCTAGTGCAGCATTTCCCAAACCCCTCCTGGAGGACCCCTTGTCCTGCATGTTTTAGATCTCTCCCTGCTCCAGCACAGCTGATTCAAATGATCAACTCGTTATGAACTCCTGAAGCTGCTTAATAATAAACTGATCATTTAAATCAGCTGTGTTGGAGCAGGGAGAGATCTAAAACATGCAGGACAAGGGGTCCTCCAGGAGAGGTTGGAGAAACACTGTTCTAGTGTGTGAACCTGTTGGTGGTGATGACAGGTTTGGGCTAAATGTGCCAATTTGTGGCTGCGCTTGTGTGATCAAACTTGCAAAGACTTGTCAAGCTGAAAGGGATGGCACATTGACAGAAAAACATAACCTCTATATTGCTGGTCTATGACTGAATGTAACTGCATATGTTTGTTGAGATTATGCAGCACTTTCAGGTGTTACCAGTTTCATTCTTGAGTAATGCTGATAACTGCAAGAATGGATAAGATGTTTTCCCCTACTTTTGATACTGATGTAGAATTTTGCCTTATTTCCTTATTTTGAAAGAAAAAAAAAAACCTAGCACATGTAAGTGATTTGATTTAGGATAATGGGTTTTGAAGGTTTAAAATATGTATTTCTGGTCCAGTCAGCCCACCCTCTGCTGTAGATCTTACTGTAAAGTCTTATGGTCATTACTTGGAAGGCAGTTTGACCTTTCTGTCCTAGCATTAGCTTTTGACAGAACTCCAGTAATTCGTTTTAATATTGCCACAGCAGATGTAAATCCTCCAAACCGAAACACAGAGGGAAACAGCTGCTGCCATGATCTTATTACTGAGCAGATTAGTAGCTTGTTACACAATTATTCTGTTAAATGTTAATTTTTTTTTTTTTTTGCAGCTGGTGATGTCAGGGGGAAAGGAAAGATAACATGACAGTGGGACCCAAGTGAAGGGTGTGGTGATTCTGTTTTTCCGATTGATGAAGGCTGTGCTCGTAATTTGACTTGATCGAAAACAATGTCACTGGAACCATTCACTGGGTGGAGCGATTAAAGTCTGAGTTATTGGAACCAATCAACACGTGTGTGTGTGTGTGTGTGTGTGTGTGTGTGTGTGTGTGTGTGTGTGTGCGCGCGCGCGTGCGCGTGCATGCCTGCAATGCACACAAAATGCATCAAATTCTTACCAGGGTCTGTGTGTTTTCTCTTGTGTTCATTTAGTTGAAGCATTACGCTAACTGTATTGCCTCTGTGGTTTATTACTGAAAAGTGAACTGTCAGGTTAGGTGACTCTACCTGTGGCATCAGAACTGCTGCAGCAGTATTAAGTAATCGCCCTCTTTCTCAGTTACATAGTGACATAATCTCATTGTGATGGCTGGGATCTCTCTGTAAACAATGAAATGATTGGCACTTGTATCAGAACTGTAAATGATGCACCTGTCATTTTCTGCTTTTTCTGGTGATGCTAAATTTTAAAAAAAAAAAAGTGCATGCGGTCAGTTGTCTAATGCAGTTTGCTTTGTTTCAGAGAACAACCTGGCGTACTGTTAATGTGGTTGCATTGTTTAGTCAAGGTGTTATTGTAGAAGTTTGAAACCCAAAATGTTTTATCAAAAAGGACAGTACCATCAAATTAGCAGAGGGCCTACTCAAGATGTTTCTCAGGTCCTTTTGTTAATTCACGCGCCAGGCCCAATGCAATGGAGCAAAACATTCATGAACAGTAAAAAGTTGCTCCTTTAGGTATAAAGCTCGCCTATAAGCCTGACGATCACTTCACTGCCAGAGAGCTGAGGAAAGCACATTGTCCAGAGAAAGCGCGGGGGAGGGAGCGGGGAGAGAGGGGGGTCTAGTTTCTGGGCAAACGTCACTGTTTACTCTCCTCTGAGTAATGCGTTCATCCTTGTGGCATGAACTTAACCCCCATCTCGTCCTCTCTCTGCGGTAACGGGAGACCCTCACGGCCCGCCATCATGCGTGTCAGTGGAAATTCTGCCTTTTTTTTTTTCCCCCTGCGGGGTCCCACTCCCACAGGCCCAGCTGAGCTGGTCCAGCCCGGCCCGGCCCAACATGTGGAACTGGTGTCGTTTGACAGGCGGCTCGGAAAATGAGCTCACATACTCATTTTGTGAGCATCCCCCTTGTTGGATGGCTTTGCATCAGAAAGCCTCTGACTCTATCCCAACTCGCTGTCAGTTTTGGGAGCAGCAAAAAAGCTATTACTTTGATTTATCTATATTTATTTAACTGCGCCATTGTGCAGTTCAGTCAAAGGCACACAAAGTAACTGTGATATGCAGTGTTGCATCCCTCTAGCCTTTAAATACAAGGTCGAGTCACCATACATGCATTGGTGTAGTTTAGTGTTGGTTTAGTGACTGGTGTGCAGGTGTGTCCGACAAGCACATTTGTCCACTTGGGTGCCGTAAAAATGCAGTTGGACTTCAATTGGACTGCAGTTTCTGCTCTGATTGGCAGTGCAGTGAAGGAAATCATGCCTTCAGTCCTTGAGGAGATGTTGCATGTGTGTGTTGCCCTGTTTGGTATAAAAGCAGAGGACGGGAGATTGTTTTTGATACAAGGAACTATAGATATGAGCAGTAAGGGGTTTGTCAGATTGTGCTTTTTGGGTGAATGTTCTTTTTATTGGTGTTTTAATGGTCCTGTGTCTTAATATGGGAGAGCATCACTTGGCAAAGTCATTTACTACATGAGGCAGGGATTGATTTTACACTGTGTTATGTATCAGTGAAATAATACAGAGGTTTCTCCATCTATGCGTGAGATACAGGGCAAACAAGTGTGCGTGGTGCAAATTCACGGATGGATCAATAGTACTGTCATCCTAATATCTCCAGAAAATGCATCTCTCCAGGGATCCAGCATCTTTCTGGATGGTCGCTTGAGTAAGAAAAGCATTTTAGTGGCCTTTCCCGCTCCTAATGGGTGTTGGTTGTTCATCATTATAAGCCTAGTTAGCATCTCATCTGTGCATTTGATCTCCACGCCAGTCCCAGTTGAATGGCTGCAGCCGTAGCCACTGAAGGAGTGTTGCTGTGATAACTTTATTGCCCATCTTGTGCGGTACATCGGGGACAGTAGAGAACAAGCCTTTGACAGACATCTCATGATGTGTCCCAGCCGTAGCTCTGAAGTCTCAGAGGTTATGATCTATGTGTCTACCGGCTTAGGAATTTCCTCTTGTGATTGCAAAAACAGCCTGGTCATATGTTATGAGTGGAAGTTGCATGGATAACATGTTGTGTGAATTGCATCATGGGCCCTCGAGTTCCCCTACGGTCTACAGCTTAGCGGAGGAATGAACCCCACTCCAGGTTTACTGTTTATCCGGCCTTGCTCAGGACTGTTGGAAAGTGAATCTTCTTCTCACTTCTTGACCAGAGCCTCTCAAGCCTCTTGGTGAAGTACCACCTGTGTATGCTGGTGTTCTTTAAAACCAGCATATTAATTAGTGAACTTCCTTAAAGGTGCGTTAATGGACAAGTTGGTAGAAAAAATTTTTGCTTATTTATTTATTTTTATTTTATTTTAATGTATCTCCAGCAGGGTTTTGCAGCAGGTAACTTATGAGATAACAAACCTGGATCAGTATTCATTTTAATGGCTCAATCAAGCTGGACTACCTGTAATTAAGAGGCCAGGTGGAACAAAAAACAGGGGCGATGGGTCCCTCAGGCTCAGAATGTGAGGAACACTGCTCTTGACAGGTAAATTACTGTCCTGCTATGTGCTTCCTTCTGCATCGTGAGCCTGTCACTGAAGAGGTGGGCAGACCTGTCAACCTATTGTACCTTAAGATAATTATGCACTTCCCTCTGGTTAAAACAGAAGAGTAATTTGGGTACCTTTTTAATGTTAATAAAACGTGTCATTCATTCATTCAAAAAAAAAAAAACTTGCCATTTCAAAAGAATTGAATAGATACTTAACAGATGATCGCTGTTTAGTTTAAAATAGTTTCCTTCAGTCCAAGTGATGAAATGACTGAACTCTGTACTCTTCGGCGTTTATTACCCGAAGGGAAAACATTTTGTGAAAATTCTTGTGTAAAGGCAAAAGGGTGGCCAAAAACAAATGGTGATTAACAGGGATATTTGTTACAGAATGACCCCTGAAGCGAAACAGTTCAGAATAGAGGGATGGTGCATGGTCGTCTTGGCCCCTCTTTCTCATGCAGTCATGGGTCAGAGAGGTCACAGTGTATTTGTAACTATGGCTGTGATGTGTCGGTGTCTCTCGAGACAGCCTGTGATTCAGGTTTTATTCAGCTGTATACTGTAACTGCAGTCGTCCAGAAAGAGCAGCTGCAATGGGCTCTCATCTCCACCTGAATCTCTCTCATGATGTTTTCACGCTTAGTAGACACCCATATCCGAGCCATTTGCATACAGTTCCTGGCATTTTACATATTATCCACATACCGCATCACCCATTTCCAGCAGGTACCCAGACCTGCGCACTTGTGGTTGTAGGGCACAGCTCCTCAGCCACCGTGTCAAACTGACACCCCATTATGCTTTTTGTGCTCTGCACAAAACAAAGCTCTTACAAACGACACACGAAGCGGTCGTCGCCAGTTTATTCCACAGCTGTTGTTTGCCGTTCCCCCATGGCTACCAGCCCGCCAAGCTACATTCTAGGTGTGTCCGATCCCTCAGGCTCCTTGGCACGGCGGAGAAACGATCAATGCAGCTGCGCTCGTTTCCATCCCTGTTCGGTGTCTGTGTTTCTCGGGATCGTTTGAAACTGAATCTCGTTCCCTCTGCCTCTTCATCGCTGTTATTTTTATGCTTCCTTTCGGTCTTAAAGTTCCAAACAAAGTCGGTACAGAAGCATACAGAGTGGCTTTGCCTTTTGGCGCTTTATTAACAGTCTTTCTGCAGTTGAACAGAAAGTGTGTTTGCCATTAAGGATGAGGGAATGTGTTGTCATTGGGTGTAGTGGTTAGGTTCGCCTGTGTTTTCTATTTTGACCTGCTGGTTGGTGCTCCCTTTTTGGTGGCCTCTGTTATCAGTTTGAGCAAATACTATAATAATGTTACCCTCTGGCAGAGTGTGTCATTCAGCGTGTCATTTTCACAAACTTTACATTTATTCAGCTTGAAAATTGCCCTTCAACAAGGCTTTTCTTAGATCGAAAAGAATGTAACGATATTCAAAAGTAAGAAAAGAAAGTAATTTTAAAATGGCTGCATCAGCCATTGAAGTGAATTGGGTGGCCTCCTTATATGCAGTTTCCACATTGGAGAGAGTCAGTTTGGCAAGGCAGAGGAGATGAATGTAAAAAATGGTGGCATGGCTCTAGATATTTAAACTGTGAAAGGGGATAGTGACGGGTGGTCTCAGGCCTGTCATGGCTTGCCTCTGGTGCACAGTATCTCGATGACCTTGAAACTCAGGCCCCAGACTAGAGGCTGCGTGTTTCACCACCCCCCACCTGCCTTAAACTCTCATGTATCCGAATGGCATCTGAGATGAACAAAAGTAGGCTCAGAGCAAGAGCAGGTTGATACTCTGTATTTCAGAATGTAATTCTGCCGGCGTACAGTACATCTGAGCATTTTTTCCCCTGCTGTGAGCTCTCTTTCAGCCAGTATGATCTGAAGGTGTTGACGTTCAGCAGAATGAGACCTTTAACCTTTGATGACCTTTAATCATCCCTGTTTTTGAGGTGTACATCTCTATTAACTTGAAGCTTGTGTGTTCTACAACTTCCAATACTGAATTTGCAAATAATTGCGCTCTGCTCCTGTTCCACAAAGCAATGTTGGGAACTGTAGCTCTAAGTCAATAATGATTCACTATGAAGTCACTCTTATTGTTATTGTATTTATTGTTCTGTGCCCGTGTGCGCACACATGTTTTGTATAGACTGTGTGAGGTGCTGTGTGTATGTGCTTACATGTGCAGTGCTGCAGGTGCAATGAATGTATCAGTGCGTGTGTGTAGGTATGTGTATGTATGTACCCGTGTGTGTGCATATATGCATGCTGTTTTGTTTTTTTTTTTTTTTGCAGATTAACTTACCCATATTGACTTGCATTGCTTAGTTTTTACATGATATCCAATAATAAAAATTAATATTTACTGAGGCAATTTTGAGTTAACTACCCTCACCAGTAGTATAACAGCAGTGGTCACAGGGTGAATTGAACTGGCAACCTCCGGGTTACAAGCCCTGTTCCTCACCACTACACGCTGCTGATGTCTTAAGCAGAGACCCCTCTGGTGAATCAGCCTCAGCAATCAGTCTCTCTTTGTGTGTTATTTGGAGGCCGTTTCATGGAAAGGGCAGAGTTAATGGTGGTCTTTTAGCCAGCAGATGATTTATCATGCCTAATTTAACAGAATGCAAAACTGTAGGCAGTTTGCGTCACGCTTTAATTGGCCTTGTCTCTGGCGCACTAGGTTGTACATGTACTATCTATTCCTAACTGTTATTGTGCCTGAAACATAGCATACAATGGATTACGTACAGAGGCTATGTCTGTTTAGTTGAGAATTTAATATCCAGAAGGGTAATGGATTTTTCTGGAATGGATTCAGCAACCTTACTTTGACATGAATAATTATCTCTTGCCAGTAATAAAACAGCACCTGACCTTAAATCAGTACCAAATCCATATTTTATGCAGTTAGTTAATGGATATATACACATGGTTTGCTTAAGTAATAGTATTTTAAGAAGAAACTAACCATGTACCAAAATACTATGAGCTGTGTATGCTGTATCATTCATATCCAAATGCTGACCAGAATTCATCAGGATATCACCAAAAGGTTCTTACTCCAGTGCAGTACAAGCAATTGCATTCAAAGGACTATATGTTCCCGCCATGGGTCTGGTAACCACATTAAGAACATCCAAACGCCTTTCCTGTCCATAAATTGTGCTGGGTGTGATTTAGAAGAATAAACAAAATGGAAAAAGCAGAGAAACTCCTCTCTCGTGGGCGCTCGGGACCTCTCGAGCAAACGCCGGCGCTGACACGGAGGTGCGGGAATCCGCAGACAGGAGGATCTCTGCAAACAGCCGGTGCGCAGATGTAGGGGCGGTTTGGGGTACGGCTGGCCCCGTGCCACCGGCCCTAACGCCCGGCCATCGGGACCCAGCAGGAAACTGAAGCCTGGAACAAAAAAAAAAAATGGGTCACACAGCGAAATACTGAGGCCTTTCATAGCCAGCCCGAGGGGCTCCCCCCCCCTAGGCAGATAGGACACTCTGGGGGGGACCCCTGATCTGCTTATACATGCTGGGCTGTACCCCAGAGAGGGTGACGTGACTGTGTGCCCCTCTTCGGAGGGTCCGCCGCTCCTGTTACCCACGCTGTCTCACTGACCCAGTTGGGACCAGGAGTGCCCGGTTCCCGCTTCTTCACACTGCTTCAGGCAGCTCGGCAATGGCTGCCACCAGGACGCCCGCCTCCGAAACACCCCCCCCAGTTTACCATGCCGAGCCTTGTTTTAAACCTGCTGCGCTTTGATGATGCGTTATTTATGCGCCGGCGTGTGTTAACGAGGTGCCCCTTAAGCAGTCTGAGAGGGGGGGGGGGTTTGTGGGGAGAAAAACGGTGTGGTCCAGATGTAGAACTCTGTGAGACATATGGATCTGTTCTACGTGTTTATTTAGGAGGGCGATTTTGTATAACCTTGCCCCGTTTTTTTTTTTTTTTCTTGTCCTTGAATGGGACCTCAAGGGAGGACTGTTAAATCCTGCAAATGACCACAGAGGCTGTTTATTAAAACTGTTGCTCAGTACTGCTACAGCTTTTCTTTTGTTGTTCACTTCGTTGCCAGAGTAGAAACTATAGGGGAATTGGTTATTGCTGTGATATAAAAAGTAAGAGCAGGGACCACATCATGGTGTGAATACAAGCTAAAAGGTTTGTTCCTTTCCCTCAAGTCACTTTGCATAATTGAACATGGAATCTTACAAAGGCTTCATATGGAACGCCATTCTTCATGTCTCCCTTTGGACTTGTATAAAGTTAAAATCTGCAGCTGTGTTGCAGCTGTTAAATGGTACTGTAGTCATTTAAAATGTTCCCAGCATATGTATATTTTCTTCACCACGTCTTTGTACAGTTTCTGTCAGGTTGAAGTTGGGATAAGCCGTTAAAAATGAGTCGGGACATTTTTTTTCTGAGGCTCTTAATACCTCAGTTCCTCACCTCTGGCAGTGCAAGTGTACAAGCTTTTCAACTTCTCTCTGAGGCATTTTAAATAGTTTTAGTTTGCTTAATGGACTTTACCCAAAAGCAGCAAATTTCATGATCCTTTCTGCTGTGGATACTGGTATTTTTTTTTTTTTTAAACCACAGCGGATAGTCTTCCAAGATCATACAAGGCTTTTAAACTTTTGTCTAAAACCAGTGTGAGTGTTCTTGGTGCTGATATCTGGAACAATTCATTCCAGACCGATTTGGGGGGAGGAGGGGCACTAGGTAGACTCTCACATAGATGCCCAATGTGAACATAGTGTGAAGCGCCAGCATTTGCAGCAGTTATTTCAAGTCTGATAAGCTCTTTGACCAACTTGGAGAATCAAAACTGATTACAAAGTCCAGCCCAAAAATGGATATGCTTGCTAACTGAAACTGCCGAAGCAAGTTTTTTTTTTTTTTTTGTTGGTTTTGACGTGGAGGTGCAAATTTCCAACACAGTCTTGTTGTAAGGCCATTTTAGTCAACGTTTTATTTGCCACAAGGACATTTTTGGTGATTTTTTTTTAATTGGGAGTTTTTCTTGTTGTGGCAGATCGTTCACAGCCAGAAGTGCACAAGCCCATTCTTTCTGGTTTTAACTGTGCCCTGATGACATCATAAATGGCCAGTTTTAGACGGTCCTCTCAAAGTAAACCGAAATGCATGCTTCTACCTACCTGCCTAGCTGTCCTTTCTGACTGAATGCACGTGTAATTCACCTGCTCACTGTGTGTTCAGTTAGTGTCATGCGTGTGGCTTGTAGTTAAAAGCACCCGTCACCTCAGTATTTTATTGCTGTGGACTGACGGCTTTCAGAGCAGTTCGGCCTCTTGTCACTCAAACGAGCCCGAACGTCGATGATGTCATGGCAGGTCTCTGATGTGGTGTATCCCTCGATGTCAGCTGCAAGCCGCAGCCAAAGGAAGGGAGGGGGGCGGGGGGCGGCCGGCCCCAAACTTTACTCCAGCACCATGGTAACCACAAAGATGTCATGGGCTGTGTTTGTTCTGCGGCGTTGTGTATGTGCTCCGCTTTCCACACGATCTTTCAATTAGCTGTGCCGTGGGAGTTGGACAGTTTCCTGGGGCCTCCTCCACAATCCCCACAATCCCCCCAATCCCCCACATTCCCTGTTCTTTAATGTCACTGTATTTTCGCTGTGGTTTTTTTTTGGTATTGTATTGTAATGTTAGTTGGGTTGCCTTGTTGGAGTCGTGGGAATACTCCATGAACCTGCAGGAGTGGGTCATGACAAAAATCGTAAACCCTGGATGGCTCATTTGCTCAGCTTACAGGCACTGTATGAAAATTGATGTGTAACGAGGGGGAGAAAAAAGGCGGATTTCTGACTGTTGCGCAATGCGATGTTGATGTGTTTTCCCCACAGCTTGTGAGTTCTGAATGCCCTCACACAAAAAGCAAAAACAAGAGGGGAAAAAAAACCTCACAATGAGGACTCTCACAAAGATTGATGCCCAGACAGGCTTTGGGCAGAAATAAGTGATACAAATGTAAATGTAGCATTGCGTTAAACCATATGTATTCAAGGCCAGACTTGATTTGGTGGTTATTAAGTGCGCACCATGATGTCTTGTATAGAGGAACTGGGGCTGAAAGCAGTCGACCAAGGCCCTCTTGTCAATTTGGAAATGTCCTGCACTCTGAGGGTGCTTTCGGATCCCGCCCTCCCGTGTGGAGCACAGGGGGGTCTCGCTATCTCTTTCACAGGAAACCGCACGTTCTTACAGCGCCGTTCAGAGTTTCCACGTTTCGGAGCTCCCCTGTTCCTGAGGACAAATCCCCCCCGCTTGTCTCTCACTCTCCCCGTCGGTCCCCGTCAGCTGCGAGGCTCCGGCAAAGTGAATCGGCGAAGCGGAGCGGGCCGTCCTGACGAGCCCATGAGGGCGGGCGCGTGTGAGCGTGCAGGGCTGATGAAAGACCATTCTGTATTGCTGGAGAGTGTCGGGTGGCCCCCCCCCCCCCCTCCTTTCTTCTCAGAGGAAAGGCCTGTCCCACATCGGCGATGTAAAGGAAATTAGAGGATGTGCCGTACCCTAGCTGGCAAACAGTCAAATGTTAAAATGAGAGGTCTGGCCGGGTTCTGTCCTTCGGTGGTTTCAAAAGGAGCTGTCCAGACACCGTTAGAGGTGGCAGTGCAGTTTAGGAACCGAGCTGTGACGAGAATGTCGTAGGTTCCAGTCCTGGGGTGGGCTCTGCTTTTCTATGCATGCTTCAGTAAAACGCCCTTCTAAATGGAAGGTATGTTTTAAAAAGGAAGAAAAAGCAACTGTGTTCCCCAGATAAGGGCATATTTGCAGCAAATATATCACAGTATTTGAGCGAAGGTATGTAGCCTGCAGCTTTGCTGTACTGTACTGCCATAGAAACACTCAGTTTTAGTCTTCATGGCTTTTTACTTGCTGGTTTTCCATCTACAACCTTTATGTTCTGATGTGGACAGGGAGGTTGTGCCATTGCAAACACATGTGAATTGTTTATGTGGTGTTTGACGCGTGTTAGGTGTAGTCCAAGCAGTGAGTAATGTTTTGCAAGAATGTATGAGCTTGCATAACAAATGATACCTAGTACATGTGTACACTGGTACTGTCCAAGACCGGTGCTATGTAAAGCGTAACTGCTCATATTTGTAACATTAAACTCACATGTCAACTTGATGGACAAGCCACGCACTTTTTGCACGCACACGCGCGCACAGCACACGCACACACAAACACAAACACACAATATGATGGGAGGTCAGCAGCTGTCTTGGCTGCGCACTGGTGTCCTCCCAGACGCATGGTCACCCCCCCCCCCCCACCCCTCTAAATGAGCGTGCTCACATGCACATTGACAAGGCGGCGTGACAGGCCTAATTTCCTCTGTCAGCGAGAGCCCCGGCGTGTAGAGTGACTGAGAGGGGCGGGTGCCGGCGGATGCTCCGTTTACTTAATTACAGCTGTTAGTTTCTCACATGTTCCCCTCTCAATGCTCCAAATCAGTCATTTCCTCCATAGACTCTGCCTGGCTAAACGGCCGTCCGAGGCCTTTGTTCTGTCTGTCGATCTCTGGCATATGTTGCGATTTCCATTGTCGGCTGTTGACGCTTGCTTTTGGAAGCAAGATTTTTTTTTTTTTGCTTTTTTTTGTCTATTTATTGTCTATTTAAACCTTTGTGCTGTCAGGGAGCTCCTATTCCAATGTACAGACTTAAGCTGTCGTCTTCACTTCAATGACTGGCATCTGTAAGTACCTAGATGTGTGTTTGCACGTTCTCTTCTCTTTTGCTGTTCTCTCGGTTTAATGTGACACCGTGAGAACGTTTTGTTCCGTTGATGGTAATGTGTTCTGTTGTAATGATTTGTGTTCCTGCATTCTCTGTTTGTAATTGTCCTCTTTATTTCATTTTCTATGATGAGATCAAGAGAACATTAAATAATAACTCATGAGCTTCAAAAGGTCCAACATATAAGCCATAAATAATGCTGTTGTTTCATAATTGACCACTCAATGTGTTCTGTTTTCCTCAGTTGTGATGAGGTTTTGATGCAAAACATTCCACTGAGCAAAATGTAGTATTCCCAGCTTAGTCAACAGACTTTGTGATCCAAGTGGAGAACTGTAGGCTTACTTATGGGTACGTGAATACTGAAATGCCCCTACATGGTTATTCTGTAGTTTTTTTGCTTGCTTTTTTTTTTTTTTTGCTGTACCAATGTAAAAAAAACAATGCACAGCACTTGTCATTAACAAGTAATGCTGATATCCCAAAGTCAATGCAATGAGGCACTTGTTTGTTTCCATACTGGGCTGTAGTCTTAATGTAGTAAGAAAGTTTTGTATCTTAGATCATATGCATAGCATTCTTATAGCCAGTACCAGCTTTATGTCATAGAAATGGTACTTTTGCTCAGACATCAGCATAACTAAGGAAAGAAAAATGCACAGGCTCAAATGAGATCACTAGGTCTAGGCTTATGAGTATGAGGCATGGCACCGTCAGATACTGGAGGTGTGCGGTAAACTCGGTCCACCTGGCAGTGCTCACTGACAGTGAAAGGAGTGGGGGCAGTGCGTGTTGGGGGCGGGTGAGTCTGTCAGAGACCGCGCCATTTGCTAGCTGAAAGTCAGCCATCTGAAAACTCTGAAGCGTTCGCGGATCCCCCGGCTCGTTTGATATGGGGGGGGGGGGGGCATAAACACCCCCGCGCCACCCCATCAGTCTTGACTAATTAGAAGCAGGTGGAGATGTGGTGCGCGGTGCACTGAGCGCGTCGGGGCCTTCGACACGCTGGAACCTCTGGCCACGCGCTCAACAAGGTTGTGATTTATAACAGACCTTCGACTCCGGCCTGTTTTCTCGAGGCTTTTTGCTGTTTCTCTGGGTTTTCTGTGTGTCGAGGCACGAGAGGGGGGGGTCCCGTGCTTCGTGGGAGGATGATAGATGACCTGCACTTTGGGGGGTAAATGGTAAAGTGGAGATGGCCTGCCTGATTGAGTGCACATGCTCTGTGATGCCCAGCGTGTCAGTTGCTGTAGGGGGTGGTGTGGGGGGGGCGGGGGGGGGGGGGGCAGCATGGGGCGTGGTGGTGGATCTTGGTGGTGTGTGTCTGTGTGTGTGTGTGGGGGGAAATTTATTAGTGTGTGTGTGTATATGTGTGAACTGTGAATGTATCTGTGTGTGAGTGTGTGAGCATGTGTGTGCGTGTGTGTGTGTGCAGCTGTGTACGTTCACGGGGGAGATGAGGGAGGTGCATTAGTGTGTGAGTATGGAGTGAGTGATTGAGTGTGTGTTTATATGTGTGAGTGTATCTATGTTTGTGTGTGTGTGCGTGTGTGCGTGTGTGTGTGTGTGCGCGCGTGCGCATGCACCTGGGAATGAAGAGTCATGGCTGATGTCCCGGGGATCAGACATCAGCCATGGAGGGTAGGGGTTGGGGTGGAGATTAATCAAGGGGCAGAATACCTGTTGGCACCTGTCAGAAATGTCTCTCTGTGTTGCACCTTCTCCTAAAACCTGCCCCTGTGCTTCACTGTCTCTCTCCCCGCTGCTGCTAATAGTTTACCTTTTATAGCAGAAACGTCCACCGTGAATGCTCAGGATGCCTGGCCCCGGTGTAGCTGATTAGGGCTTTTGGACAGGATCTGGCCAGGGTTTCATCGGGGGGGGGGGGGGGGTGCTTTGCTGCTGCTTCCTGGTGCTGCCCCCTGTTAAATGGACTGCATTTATATAGCGCTTTTCTACTCATTTGAGTACTGAAAGCACTTTACAGTTATATGCCTCACATCTACCTACCAGTGGCAGAGGCAGCTATACAGGCTTACCAACTGGCCACTGGGAGCTGTTGGGGGTTCAGTGTCTTGCTCAAGGACGCTTCGACACTCTGCCAGGATGAGCCAGATTCGAACCAGGGACCTTCCAATCCCCAGTCGACTGCTCTACCGCCACTGTCGCCCCCTGTTGGCTGCAGTGTGGATTACGGTGTTTACATTTTACATGGTACCCCCGCTACATGGTTCCATTGTACATTTTATCTCTTGAAAGATGCCCTTATCTGGAGTGACCTCTGTTTGTGCTGTGAAGGACAGCACAAACACAGCCATAGCTAAGCATGGTGATCTGTCATACAATGCTGTAACAACCACTGCCATGCTGAATACAAAAGTGCCACACCCTCTACATCCTGTCTCTTCTTCTACTTGGCATCATAACAGCTATTTAATAACTAAACACAGCAAAACATAACCATGCTTAATATGTGTACAGTATACTCTCACAGGGAAGTGGCCATGCTGGTTTTGTAACCGTGGTAAAAGCAAAGCTTTGACAGATGAGAAGTATGGCTTCTTGGAGGAGACTTTTCAGTGGGAATGATCCAATGCACATGGGCCGAGCTGAACTGAAACCGCCACAGTGATCTGTGTGGAATTTGGGTCTGTTCACAAAATAGAGGTCTCTGAGGCTCCCTTTAATTTCTGAGATGGGCGTGTCCCTTAATCCGAGCCATGATCCAATAAACCCATTTAATCGTTCGCTCTGTTCCTTAATGGCTTTTTCGTATCTTTTAAGGCTTTTAGTGTTGTCAAGCCTAATTGCACTTCTGATCCAGAAAGCCACATTACTGTTACCTTTTGCTCTGAAACTCTTAGGAGGAGCTTATGGTGTGCTGTGGGGGGGTTAGCTGACTGACATTGCTGGTTATACAGGGATGCCAAGATGCTCTCATCATATCAGACAAATCCAAGGCAGATGTGTCAGATTTGGTGACTCTTGAGAGAGGAAGGAGAATGTTGACAAGTGTTGAGGGGCTGTTACACACTTGCGGTGGAGAGAAAAAGGAGGACCAGTTATCTGATGTGTATGTACCATGTGTATGTGGTACTATGTGCAGTTGTAACCTACTGTATGTAAGTGGCTCTGGATAAGAGCGTCTCTTAAAGGACAGTAAAGTAATGTGTGTGCATGAAGCTCAACAGCAGTTTGGAAGTACTGGCACCTGCTCCTTAGGGAACTTGGTTTTTTCCAACTCACTTTTAGGCCTGGCTGTTAGCACCAGATCAGATTGTTGTCACTCGGTTCCTAAGCAGACCTCGATCGCCACATCCAGCGCTAATAGTTTTACAGCGATAATTTTATGGTTAGCATGGACTCTTAATGAAAGTTGAGTGGTTTTCGGTGTCAGCCAGGGAGGGGCGGTGGCCCCTACCGACTTGGCCCGGTTTTCGTGGCGGCCGGCCAGCGGTCTCGCGACGGGGCCTAGCGGTCGCCGCCCGTCTGTGAAGGCACGAGTGAGCCGCGACTGCGGAGGAGGAGGCCGGAGCCTGGTCATGTGACCCGCGGCCACGCCTCCGCCCGGCTCACGGGGGCCCCTGAGGGAGGCCGGCGTTCAGTGGAGCGGCTGGGACAGTGGGGTGCGCTGCACTCGGAGAGACGTGATGAGACGGGGACACGTGGAGTCTGGCGGAGGCCCTGCAAACCGTGAGCCCCCCCCTTTTTTAAAAAAAAATATTTTATCTCTCTGAGTTCTTATGCATTCTTCCACTCCTGCACTTGCAGATCTCTGATGCAACCTGGTGTGTGTGTGTGTGTGTGTGTGTGAGAGAGAGAGAGCGAGTGTGTGTGTGTGTGTGTGTGTGTGTGTGTGTGTGTGTGTGTGTGTGTGTGTGTGTGTGTGTGTGAGTGAGAGAGAGAGAGCGAGCGTGTGTGTGTGTGTGAGAGCGAGAGAGCGAGCATGTGTGTGTGTGTGTGTGTGTGTGTGTGTGTGTGTGTGTGAGAGAGAGAGAGTGAGCATGTGTGTGTATGTGCTTAACAGATAAGGCCTTTAATATCCGATGGTGTTTGTGTGCATGCACATGAATGTGCCTAAGATGAGATCTTCAATATGCCATGAAAACTAGAGTTCATCCGAGGCGTCTGGCAGCACGCTCTGGGTAGACAGCGGTCTACCCTGTGTGCCAGCGAGTCTGATTGGACCCCACTGTGTGGGTCGCAGAGGGAGAACCCAAGTAAGACCGCAGTGAAGCAGTCTCCCGCCAGGCATCAGAATCTGCGCGATAAGAGGGGCTGAGACGTGTCTCCCGTCTGTCTCTCAGCGAGAGCGAGTGCTTCTGAAGTCCTTATCGCTGCCTCCTCCTGGTCCCTTTTCGTCTGGGCTTGCTGAAGGAAATCTTAATGCCACTGAAATGCGTAACCAAAAAAGTTGTAAACTTTCCCTGACTTAATCTAACGCGCTAGCAATGAGAGGAAAATTTGCAATTTGTAACCCAGTGCACCGGATAATGGCGGTCTGGTGATTCTGTTGGTGTTTTGCGGCGGCTAAGTGCCCAAGCGCTTCTGGCTCTGAGAGGCTGTGTTTGGCTTCATGAGCGGAGGAAGGAGAGCACATTTTGGATGAACATGATCACATTAAAAGCTTATTGAGGAGTTGTAGGAGTGCAGAACTATTCTGCTGGCAGTGGCTTGAAGCGTCCCTGATCAATACTCTCTACTTTAAAGCAGGTCGTAGTTGGAGTAATGCGCTCTTGCTGTTTTTTTTTTTTTCTTTTTTTTTTTTTTTTTTTTTGGGTGACAAATAGAGCCCCCATTCCAGTATGGTATGGTTGGCTGATGGGTCACAGTTGAACCCCGAGCCCAGTGTGTGGGTCTGCATGGAATCTGCTCATTCCTGTGGTCAGAGGAGAGGCAAGCAGAATCTCTCTGATCATCACTGCAAACCAGCAAGGTTTGGAATATAAGGGTCCTGAATGCTCATAAAACAAGCTAATACATAAACATTAAAGTCTCACCAGCCGTTAAATGTTCGTTGGACGTTTTGTAATGTACAGTTTAATGTTTTCCGTTGCTATGTGTGTGTGTGTGTGTGACTGTGGGAGATGGGCGAAATGTGTTTCTGTTTCTCTAGCTAATCGCTGTTTTGGAATGCTTTCTGTTGTTTGTGGCAGGGGAAAGAAAAGCTGTTGAATAGTCAAGAGCTTTGTCACCCCGGCAGTTTTGTGCAGAGACAGGCACGTCCTTCTGTAAACGAGGTACTCATTATTACTTCACGCTTCAGAATGAGACCGTGCTGACTCCGTGCTGTCTCCCAGTTCGGGCCTCGTTGCGAAGTGCCGGTGTCAGATCTCGGACTAATTAGAACGAAAGCGTCTCCTCCCGGGCCCTCAAAGGAGCTTGCCACTGAAGGCTCCCGGCTCAAAGCCCTCTGACTGAAGGGCTACAAGCCCGTTTGGACAATTACCAGACCCCCCCCCCCCCCCCCCCCCCCCCCCTCCCCACCCCACTCTTTCTCCACAGCCATTAGCGAATAAACGCTTTCTCATATAAAGGGGTAAACAAATCCTACCCATTCGAAAAGGCCAGCCATTTACTTTATTGCCCGGGAGCTTTATTTATTTGCCAGCATTGGTCAACATGAGTCATACGAGGCGGATTGTGCAATTTGTTTCAAGGAGAGGTTGGTTGTCCTGTCTGAGTCTGTGCAATAGAGGGCGCTGTGTGTCAAGAAACCATCTTCATGATGGGCAGGTTTTTGTGCTTGGAGTCTGTGGATCTCCGCAGGTCTGGCTTAGCCACTGACCATAGTACTGCTGAGCATCAGCTACTATTCCCTTGTGACTCATCAAACCTCCGATCAGCTGACTAAGAGAATGACCATGACACTTGCTAAGTACTATTGGAGTGGTGTGATGCAGTTTAACAGAGAGCGTCTCTGGTGTTTCTCAAGACCTGCCACTACCATTCAAGCAGGTTCTGCACTAGGGTATTTCTTTGTCCTGCTATGTTATACTCAGGACTGTGTTGCTATGCCTTGTTTTAAATCGCTGTGATATTGCCAAGTCTTTTGATGGAGCTATTCTCTGTCCCTCTACAGGAGCAATTGAAGAGTCTTCATTTGCTTTGGGTATCTGCGGTAAGAGGAGACGGGACCTTAATTCCACAGGTTGTCTGCTGCCGTTGAAATCTGAGTCCTGATCAAAGTGTTTGGCTGTGGTTTGTGCAGCCAAATCGAGTGTTGACCTTTTTTTGCGTGCTGTGGCCACAGCGAGCTCTTAAAGGTTTTGAAACGGTGCCCACGTCAGCCTTGTCCATGTACACGGCTCCATTCATGATAATTCAGCTGCGCTTGTTTCCTTGAGCTGTTCCTGTGTTTAGCATTATTATTCTCCAAGCTGACAAACCATATATTACTGTACATGTGAAGGCCCACAAGCTAACGAGAGCTTGCTAAAGTAGGGTCTAACTTGTCTCCTTCTCTTGGCCGTGGAAACTACCAAACCAAGTGATATGTTTATAGTGCCTGGCTCCAAAGTTAAGGCCAACCATTGAAAACGTGCAGTTTTTTTTTCCCCCCCACATTATTTTTCATTTTTCTGTCCCTGAATATGCTTAATGCGTCTGCATTTATACCCATGACAGCAGTCCTTTATTTCAAATCGGAGTAAGGCTGGTATTTGTTTGACCTTCGATATCAACCATTAAGTGCGGTTCTGGTCGTTCTAGTGAAAATGTACCGTAATTAGGGCGGCAGTGTAGCATAGTGGTTAAGAAGCAGGACTCGTAACCGAAAGGATGCTGGTTTGATTCCCAACGGGGCACTGCTGCTGTACCCTTGGGCAAGGTACCTAACCCACAACTGGCTCAGTAAGTTATCCAGCTGTATCAAAGGATAAAGTTGTAAAAACCTGTAAATGATGTAAGTGGCTTTGGATAAGAGCACCTGCTAAATGCCAATAATGTAATAAAAAATCGCGTGGATGCGTTTAACACTCGTTTCTAGAAGGATGAGGGTTGGCCGAGGCTCCTGTGGCTCTCGGTGCGTGAGTGTTCTGCAGCAGCACAATCTCAGCCCGGGCAACTTGAGCCGTCTCCTGGCTTCCCTCCAGAAAGTGCCATTACCTCACTCCGAACGCAGGCGCTAAATTTGCCCCCCGCCGTCACTCCCACCACCAGCACCCGCAGCTTGCCGTTTTCGGGCCGGTGACGGTCTCGATAAGCCCGCACACGCCAGTCCCCGAGGCACGCCTGACCTTTAGGGGGGCCTCGGTCACGGCCAGGTAGAGCAAATGTCACGTGCCGCACGGTTGAGACTCTGGGCAGAAAAAGGCGGACCGACGTGGCTGTGATCCGTAGGAAGAAGCGCATCTCGGAGCGGTACTGCTGTTGGACAGCTCATGCTGTCATCCTTTTTATTTAACCAACCCCCCCCCCCCCCCCCCCCCCCACATACTATCGCTGCCAAGGGGCTGTTTCCTCGCCTTGTCTTGTATTTGGTTACCAGCTGTGGAGATCGTTCTGAGTAGGTGCTGCTCATCGAGCTAAAAGGAGCAGTGGTGTTTCGAGCAACAGTTTAACCATTTCTGAATCCGAACACAATTTTGCTTACCCTATTTGTGTCTGTGTGCTAAATGAGTCCGAAATGGTTTTCCTGGGTCCGGGTTGATCCTGGGCGCTGAAAGGGGCCACTGAGTGAGTTCTCAACAGGAGCAGAGTCTCAGGCCCCCATTACAGGACAGGGCATCCTGGTTCCTCCATCTCATCTCTCACATGCTAGGTGCTTTTATTCCCCCTGTACTGTTTGTGGCAGTGCTTCCTGGGGCTGCATAGTTTTGGGAGAGGGGTCAGGAGCTCCCAGGTTGGCCTGTTTTAGTTTGAATCCTGTGGTCCATGCAGTCGCTCATTGATGTAGCTGGCTGGTTTTTCTGTGTTGGTCCCTGGTGATGTGGGTGTTATATGGGGCATGGGGCCCTGCAGCCGTGATTTTCTTCAGGACAGGGCCGGGTATCAGGGCTGGGCCTTCTGCTTTTCCTCCGGCTGTCAGAGAGAGACTGTTATCAGCGCAAGTCCTTTTTTGGCTGCTGAGAGATACGTTTGTCATTCACTCGTTCGCTCGCTCGCTCGCTCACTCACTCACTCACTCACTCACTCACTCACTCAGCAGCTCCCTCAGCAATGACAGGCAGTAATGATGTTCTACCAGTAGAGGGCAAAAAGAACAGCAACGTAGTCACCACCAAGTAATTGTGCCTGCTCAGTTCTTTGTACTGTCCTGATGACGCTGTTTTTGGATGTAGCGTACATATTTTTCACGTTTTTCATTCAGCATATACCATGAATTCATCTGAATGTATTTTGTACTGCAAATGTAGATCGTATGTTAAATGAAACGGTGTTCTTCCCCAGCTGGTTCATGCATATGATTGAATTTAAGCGAATGAAACTGCCTTAATTCTTGCCTACATTTTTAAAACATTTGAGACGGACTGTGCTTGTTTATATATTTACCTGTTCAGCTTGAGCCTAAAATAGGTTTTTATCATTGGATTCATGTTATAAATATGAAAGAACTCGAACACACAGCATGATAACAGAGAAAACCAGGAAAGGGATACCTCCTCAGATGTAATACTTTGTCAGTGAGCACATGTGGACAAGGTATTTCACAAAGGCGAAAACGTAATCTAACCGCATCACATGCGGGTTGTTGACCAGCTTGTCCTCAGTTGTCCGACGGGCAGATGACCTTTCCCTAAAAAAAGGCCCAGGATAGCCGTGATCCCCCCCGTTTCAAGAGCCGAGGATCAATGGCTGCAGAGGAAAAGCTGAAGGGGCGAGATTGCGGTTCTGACAGCTGATTTGATCCCTTTGAGTTTTGGAGGCTATTTATGGCCCATTCGCCGCTATCAAACCTCCCCGGGTTCAGGCCATAAATGGCTGCAGCTCCTCGCCTGTGTGTGCGCCGAAGCCCTGCTGCATTTGGACTGCCCTTCTCTCCGGCGGGGGCCTGGCGGCCAAGGCCACGCACGGGGACGGGAATTCAGAGATTCCGGGCCGACAAGCATCCAAAGACCCGGGTTCAGGACCGGGGAGAGCTTTCCAGAGGACAGGGCGTTCGCACAACTTTTTATTTTTGTTTTTTTGTTTTTTTTGGTACACTAATCCAAGAAACACTTGGAAGATAGCTGCCCAGAGACCCCCCTCCTCCTCTCCCCTCCCCTCCAATTGACTCCCTTTGTCTCTCTCCTTTTTTTCCTCTCCTCTCTCTCTCCCCCCCTCCATCTTTTTTTCTCCATTTCTCTCTTTCTCATTTTCTCTCTCCCTCTCTTAATATCTCTGGTCTTGGTGCCTGTTCTGCCAGCCCCCCCACTCCATACACACACTCACTCGCTCACTCGCTCACTCGCTCACTAACTCTCTCTCTCACTCTCTCCCTCTCTCTCCCTCTCTCTCTCTCTCCCTCTCTCTCACTCTCCCTCTCTCACTCTCTCTCTCCCTCTCTCTCACTCTCCCTCTCTCTCACTCTCTCTCTCCCTCTCTCTCACTCTCCCTTTCTCTCACTCTCCCTCTCACTCTCTCACCCCCTCTCTCTCTCTCTCTCTCTCTCTCTCTTTCTCTTTCCTTCTCTCTCTCCCTCCCTCTCTCTCACACTCTCTCTCTCTCTCTCTCTACAGTGAGTACTTCTGCTGCTGCCCCCTTCTGCTCTTCCTGTGTCTTGCCCCCTCTTTTACTCTCACACTCTCATTCTCCCCTTCTGTGAGTACCTCTGTCCACACCCTCCACACCCCCCACACCCCCTCCACCCCACCCCTCTCTCCCTTTCTTCTCCCCTCCTTCTCCTGTTGTGATTTATTTGGTCCCGCGTGGCGGGGCGGAAAGCACCGTTCTAAATTTGTCCGGCCCTGAATCATCTCTGTTGCCGATGTAGCTGCCACACATTGCTCCCGAGTGAGCATGCCGAGGGGCTGGCACTCAGGGCCTCGTGTGTCAGTCCTGTCCTTTTAGTCTCCGGAGCAGTGACCTTCCCTGAATAAGGCCCCGAGAGAGAGACAGAACCCATTGGCTTTTTCCCCACTCAGATTTAGAACTTTTCACTCTCTTTTTCCCCCCCTAAAAAAGTGTGGTGGACCCTGTGTTGCTCCCCAAGACGTGGGTTTTTTTTTTTTTTTTTTTTTTTTTTTAGACTGACGTTCTAATGTAGTCCTCTGAAAGGGAATCAAAGCAAAGTAAGTACCTGCTTTTGTCCTTTTTGGCTATGCTTGTGCTTAATTGAGGAAAAGGGAAGCTCTCCAGGAAAAACTTTGTGTTTTTTTTGTTTTTTTTTAACTCCCATCAGCATCTTATTTTTCTGGCTGGTCTTTCACCCCTGGTGAAAGATTCTTAAAGCATTAGCAATATTGCAGAGCTTATTGGCTCACATCTTTATCTTTCTTTTAGACAGAAATAAATGTCTGCTCTTCCTTTTTGCACTATTTTGCTAAATATCAACACGTGTTAGAAGAAGCAGTGTTCTACACTGTGATGTGGGCGTATTCAAAGCTAAACTCTGCACAAACACAACTCCGCATCTGTTAAACAATCCTAAAGTTGCATCTATTTAATATGGGAGATTCATCCTCTGTCATAACCCTGAGTCTCGGGGTAGAGCAGGTTAAACGAATACTGTCTATAATGAGACTAATGGCATGTTCAGTCGAAGATGTTGGTGGGCGTTTTTCTGGCTCAGACATGCTTACAGCACGGGAGAAAGTTCTGTGGTCTTCATTCAGCATTGTGACGGTCTGTCAGTTTGTGGAGCACTGATCACCGCTAACTGTGCCCTGGGTTTGGCGTCACAGGTTGTGTTGTGTACTGGAACTTTCCCTCCTCCCATTCATGACACTGCTTTTGTGTTGAATCTTTTTGTTAGTCGTGGTTTTGTTGGTTTTGTATAGTTTGTGAGTCGTGGGGTGAGTCATGAGGGTGAATAAGGAGCTGGAACTAGAGGTGGCCAGGACCAATGCGAGTTGGGTGGTCGTTCATTGCTGGTTGGATGCCAGTTTTTCCTCCTGCCCCAGGAAATGATATTGAAAATAGCATCTCCCTTATCAAGCGCATGTCTATCTGTGTCTGGTTGTGAAAGGACAATATTCCTTTTGTTAGAGCTCCGTCAGAATATTTAAGTCAGTATGATTTCTATTAATCATATAGAGAATTTCAATTGATGGATGTTACTAATCACTGAAATTGATAACTTGATTGAGTAATAAAAAAAACTGGATCGTTTCAGACTTTAGATAGTTCTGTACTGATGGAAAAAAGTGCCTCATAACTTGGGTGTGTGTGGGTGTGTGTCTGACTGAGGCCGCATTCTGTAATATCAGCACAGATGTTTTGGATTCCCACGTTGACGGTCGCACCGGAGGGGTATAACGCGGTGGAGAAGAGGCTGTGAAATGGATGAGAATGGAGAATGAGAGAGTGATGTCAGCCGGCTTGGACGGAGTGCAGGCTGCGTGCTTTCGCAGTGAGAGCCCCGTGAGGCCGGAGAGGAGCGGGGCCTGGTGTCACAGCTGCTCCCTCCAGAGCACCTGCCCCCTCTGTCAAAACGCACGGGCCGAAATAGAGCTCAACTGCTTAACCCCCCGAGAGTGCGTGTGCACGCACGCACGCACGCACGCGCGCACGCACGCACACACACACAGATGCTCACACACACACACACACGCACACACACACAGATGCTCACACACACGCACGCGCACACACACACACAGATGCTCACACAGATACACACACACACACACACACACACACACACAGATGCACATACGCGCACTCACATACTCTCTCCCTCTCACTCACTCAGACTCAGACTCACTCAGACTCACTCAGACTCAGACTCACTCACACTCAGACTCACTTACACTCAGACTCACTCACACTCAGACTCAGACTCCCTCACACTCGACTCACTCACACTCAGACTCCCTCAGACTCACTCACACACCCTTGTACACTGACATGGAGAAGGGAATGAACGCCTGGGTACACTGCTTTTTCTACAAGGTACTGAGACTATATCTTCATCATACTTGTTATAATATACAGTAGATGTGTTCTCAGTTATTATGAGGCTCTCTTTGTATCATATTATTGTTATTATTATGTGGTACTTTACATTACTGTCATTTAGCAGACACTCTTATCCAGAGCAACTTGCATAAGGTTTTTCTAAATTTAATCATTTTTACACAATTTTATCCATTCATACAGTTGGATATTTACTGAGGCAATTATGGGTTAAGCGTCTTGCCCAACAGTGTCTCTGTGGGGAAATGAACTAGCAACCTTTTGGTTATGAGCTCTGCTCCTTACCACTATGCCACACTTTGTGGGAATCATTTGTTAGCTTTATTTAGCTCTCAAAAGCTCTAGAAACTAGTGAGCAGGCTCTCCAGTTGTCATACAGTAATGAAGCCATGCTGTGACTCTGCTTTGCCGTTTGTTTTGTTTCGGGTGCTGTTTGACTTCGTTCCAGAAGCAGTGTCCTTGTCCTCTCTGGTGGATAACTGAAGAAGTGCGATGTCGGCTTTTGGTTGCTTTGATGAAATAAGGGGGCCCTTCAGAATCAGGCTTTCTGCGTGGCCCTTTCGGCCTCTCACGCCCACGTGTGCATCGTTTAATTGGCCTGCTGGCTAACCGTTTATTTTGGGGCAGCCTCTATAAATACCCCTCGCTTAAGCATAACTTAATTGGCTGAGACTGATCTCGTTTCCGGCGTGCTGGAGCGGAGGTTTGGGAAACAGGATCCCCGGTGGTTTCCTCGTGTGTTCTGTGATGGGAGTGCAGGGTTTATGTAGTGTAGTAACATGACCGATGCCTTGCACCCGTGTGTGTGTGTGTGTGTGTGTGTGTGTGTGTGTGTGTGTGTGTGTGTGTGTGTGTGTGTGTGTGTGTTTGTGTTTGTGTTTGTTTGTGTTTGTTTGTGTGTGTGTGAGACGGGGAGAGAGACGGGGAGAGAAGCCTGTCCCTTGCTTCCAATGCCTCGGTAAAAAGAGCCTCTTCAGGAGGTCTGAAGGGTGTCCCAGCAGAAGCATGGAGCCCTTGCTAAGTAAGACCTTGGTTTGATCGGGGTCAGCAACTGGCTGACAAAATTCTCCTGACATGCCACATGACACACACGGGTGATCTTGCCATTTTTTTTTTTTTTTTTTTTACTATAAAAATCATCACTTTCCATTATCATCAGTTTTATTTTTCACCATGCATCTCTCTCCTCTGCAGTCAGCCAGTTTGGTTTGATTTCAGTCCTGCCAGGGCAGGAATCTCAGTGGCCTCAAGGACCAACCCACAGCCACCCCTCAAAATCACATAGTGCCGTGAATCTGGTGTGGACACATACCGCGGGGAATCACAACTATCATGAATGAACTGTTGCAAGTGATGTGAGAGACCTGTCAGCCTGGTCAACCTCTGTGTGCTATCGAGACTTTGTCGAGGCAAATCAGTCCTTCTCCACAGGGAGGGCTTTGTGATAATTGCAGCTCATGGCTGGTTGTTGGCTGAAAGCTGCTGTTAGATAAAGCATCTCAGGAAGTGGGACAGATGCCACCTTGAGAGAAACCGAGAGGGAGAGAGAGGGAGAGAGGCAGAGGAAGACAGAGGGGCAGAGGGAGAGAGACAGAGAGGGGGCAGAGAGAGGAGTGTGTTTTCAGAGGTCACCTCAGGTTGAGGTGTTGTTTGCGCAAAAGACAGCAATAAAGCCAAGGAGCTTAATGACACAGCGTAGCCCTGCTGCACGGCGCAGATCCGCAAGAGGACAAACGGTCTCTTCGCCTCTGAACGCCGCCCCGCTGCGGCTGTCAGATAGCATTGTGCCTCAGGGGCCGGCTGGAAGGACAGTCTGTTTCATTAGCGATGGCGAATCAAGCCTCGGCATTAATTCAGCCCCGTTTTTTTTTGTGTGTGGGAAAGTGGGTCGTGTTTGTCCCTTTCCTGTGAGGAAACGCTGCGTGCGGAGCTTTGCGGGCCAGACTGCCTACGCTGCGCTTGAAACCGTGCTATTAATCAATGTGTCTGGATCTGACGCAAGGTCAATTACGCAATGCACCTTGCAGCAAAATAAAAGCCAGGACTTCCCTCCAAAATGAAGCCTCGTGTCCAACTGGATGACTGTGAGCACACGTACAGAACTGGGGAAAATTGTTAGGGCAATCTCACTGGTTTAAAGGATTTGAGCCGTATTTAAACTGGCATGCCCTACAGAACCACAGAGGTCCACAGAAGATCTAAGGGCTGTCTGAGGCTGAGGTGTCCTGAGATTAGCAGGCCAGGGAGCGGTTTCCTCTGAAGCTGTGGTATAATTGGCTGTTGATCAGAGTGAGGTGGTCACTCAGATCTGTCATGTGGAGTACTCACTAGCCCTGACGCCTAGCCCTCTCCACATCTGTAAATGAAGGCTTACTGAAGGTCGCAGTAAGAGAGAAAAAAGGAGTTTTATCCATTTTTCAGCATCCAGTCCTTGTGGATGACATAAACACATTGGAATATTGAATATGATAAAAAAATAGTTACATGTTAAGGATTTTAAAGATTGTATGAACTGGGGCATTGGAGCTGTTGGACAATTCCACTGCAAAGCTGAGGCATCACTGCCACATGCAGGTTAACAGTCCAGCGAACGGTGTCCTAATTGACCGTTGGGCAGAGCGAGATTCTAATTCCACTGTACTATCGTCTCTCTCCGCATTCTGTGGGAACTTCACCACTGCACGTTGCCTGCTCTATATCCTCTCTGAGGGCAGGGTCAAAGAGTGGATTTCATGGGATCTTTCTGAGAGAGGTGATCTCATAACCCCAAAGATTTCTACTTTACCAGATGTGCCACTGCACAAGGTAGGAAGGCACCTGCTTGTGGTACTCCCAATAGCTTCAGTAAATAGCCAGCTGTATAAGTGGATGATATCTGAACCTTGCAAGTCTCTCCCCTTAAGGGTATTTTTCTAACCTATTAGTATTGATAGTAAAATAAAATTAAAAATATAAACTTTTATTGTCATCATTATTGGCTGAAATACTGCACTCAACTGCGTCGGACTCAGCGGACGTGTATCTGATGCAAGGAAAGCCCTGCACCAGCCTGCTCTCGTCCCAGTGGCCACGCCTCCTTTCCACGCCCAGCCCGGAAACGTCCCGCCCCGTCACAACTCCACAATCCGATCCCTTCCCTGAGAAAAGATCAGAGCTTTGAGGGGTGTGGTTCCACGTGGAGTCTGTGTCCCGTGAACAAACTGCCACTGAGACTCTGTGACTGTCACTCAGCTGGCTCTGAGCCTGTACTATGAGAGAGGGAGTCGCAGAACTGATGGCTTATTTGAGAGTCGTATTTATTTTCAGTGTACACTTACCGAATTACCCCCCCCCACCTCACTAAATTTAATCTTATCCCATGATTGTGTTTCATGTACAGTATTGTACAGTGAAAAGGGCTTTAAGCAACAAAATTTCACTTTTTTTTTTGGTCCAAGCTCCTCTATGCATTATATTACCTTACAGCCCCAACCCAGCACATCGTTCCTTTTTTACCGTCTTTGCTAACGAGGGAAGTCTTCGGCCTTCAAGCAGTGACTCACTGCAGCACTTACCACATCAGAGCCAGCCTTGCAGCATCGGATTTCAAAGCTCTGCTCCCACTCGTGTCCTTGAGGTGACTGAACCTTATTCTTGAGAGGGTTTACGCTGGATGGCCACCAATTTCATCACTGTTGCTTCTTTCTTTTGGATAACAGGCCTTTATAAGGCTTTACGAGTCAGAATTATACAGCAGTATGCAGTGCTTTGGAATGTCGGTAGAAATGATGCCAAAGGAGGTTCAGATCCTCTCTCAGCTGGCTGTGTGCGCTGCAGCGATATTAACTTTTTTTTGCTAACGTTAGCATTTTTTCTGCTTAAAACGTGCCAGTGTCTCACACCACACTTCTGGCTCTCAGAGAGGCTGCCGTTTGTGTGGATAATTTACCCTACTGTTTAACATTTGCACAGTGAATTTATTGTACTGTTTTACATTTGCATGGAGAATTTATCGTACAGTTCTGCGTTTCCACGGGGAATTTACTGTGCTGTTGTACATTTGCATGGAGAAGTTGCATGGCTAAATGGCAGCTAAAACATTTAAGTTTCACGGTTTGTAACGTGACATAATGTTTACACAGAACAATGTCAGAAGAGTTGGGACAAAGACCAGTTTAAGCACAGTGGTCCAGCCTAGGCCTACAAGTAAGGAAATTTCAAACTTTGAGGATCTATCGGTACCCTTGCAATTGCAAAGGAGAGGAGATCACTTGAAATGTTAGCGTTAGCATAGCAGCTGAGACTGTTCATCGCACTTGTGCAGTATGTCTATTTTGAGGTGTGTGGGATTTTCTGCCAGGATAATAAAACAAGGCAGTGTTCCACATTTTCTGTCATTGTATTTATTGATAAATTATTGTTGCTCAGTTTGTATCAGTGTAAAACATAAGATGTATGGTATTGTAATTGAGGATCCTCCCTAGAAATCAGTTTAATTAGGCTTGGAAGCCAGTTAAATCAGTTTTCTCTGGTTTGCTTGCCCAAAATGCCCACTTTTGTGGGTATGTTGCTATTAACATTTATTTACTGTAATAAGAAAATGAGCAGCTATATAACCTTTCTATATACTGTATATGTAGCGTGGAAAACCTAACTCATTTTCCTTCTGCACCCTGACTTAATCCTAGAAGAGTTTCAGGGAGTGATTGTAGGTGACGTCTGTTCCTGGAGGGTTTTAGGAGGCTAAGCTGGGCTGTTCACAAGTCCAGAGCTGCCAATACTGAGACGAAAGGGGGGGGTGTTGCCTTAGAGGGTCTTAGTTCTCTCTCTATTTTGGGGCTGTGTCCAGTGACACCAGGGAGTATGACTGGGACTTGTGCATTTTTCCCCTAAGGCATGTTTATGGAAAAGACTGCTAGCTCGTTACCTGAAGAATGACCTAAAGTACACTTTCTAGTGTCACATCTGTTGGTTCCTCATTCATGTATAGACTCAGTTCGATGAGATGTCATTCTTGTGTCATTGCTTGACCTTGAACATTAGAGGGACGGTAGCTCTGACATTGTGTGAAAACTCTGCGAAAGGGTGTGTGCGTGCGTGCGTGCGTGCGTGCGTGCGTGTGTATATGTGTGTGGGCGTGTGTATGTGTGTGCATATGTGGGAAATGTCTTACTCTTGAAGTAGCACATCGTCGCAGTAGCACACACTCTCAGCAATCACCGCCTGATTCATTCAGGTCTCTTGAGGATAAGAGGAAAGCACAGGTCCACATCAGTGACACGCTTCTGTGAGATCTCTCAGGGATGCGCGTTTCCGGGTAGTGGGGGAAAAAGTGAAGTCAGAATGCTGGACACAAACTGTAATCTGCTGGAATGTGTGTATATATGTATGAGAGTGAGTTTGTATGTGTATCTGTGTCTGTGTACGTGCACGGGTGTGTGTGTGTGTGTGTGTGTTTCTGTTTGTGAGAGTGAGTGAGAGAGTGATGCTGTTATAGGTTAGGATGTGTGAGTGTGTGTTTTTCTGTCTCTGTATGTTTCTGTTTGTGTGTGTGCGTGCGCGCGCGCGTGTGTGTGTGTGTGTGTGTGTGTGTGTGTGTGTGTGTGTGTGTGTGTGTGTTTCTGTTTGTGCGTGTGTGCGTGCGTGCATGCATGCGGGAGAGAGTGTGATGCTGGAGCCCTGTGGGTTGGGTCTGGCTGTGTCTCCACGCCTGCCCTTCCTGGCTGGTGAGTCGAGCTCCCTGGGGAGCCCTCTGCCTGTGAGTGCTCCATCAAAATTAAACGATCACGTCAACACTGTCACTCCATTTCTGTGAACGAGCAGCCTGTTTGATGCGGAACCTGCGCAGTCTATCCCCCTGAGTCAGAGTGTAATGATGGTGCTCAACTCTTGCAGGGAGGATTAGCCTTGTCCGAATGTGTCATTTAGTCCTAGATGAAAGCATGATCTCGGGGTGATGTATCTCCTATTTGCCCCTACAGGGGAAAGGCATGGTTAGTGTTTGGCTGGACATGGCATGCTTGCATGTGGTACTGCATGTCTTATTGTGGGATGTGATTGCCCTGTGCGTGAGTGGGATGCCATATGCTAACGCACTTGCTTTATCTGACTCTTCAGAGATGACAGAAAAGGGCTAACACAGCATGCTCTGTTTACAGTAGCTAGATTACTGCATATTCGAATGTAATTATCCCATAACCAGCTCTGAGGTAGCCTTATGAGCATTTGAAAATAAATACTGATTTAAGGCTGTACACAAACTGTAGATTAAGGATCTCAAACTTGTCAGAGAAACAATGTGTCCTTGGTATACCTTTAAATTTATATACAGTGTTTACCAGAACTAAAACTGAGACTCTGGAACAATAGCTTGGCTTGCAGTGGTTGGTTTAGTATACAGGAAGCTGAAATGGCTGTTTTTAGTTTGATTTTATTATGAATAAAGGTAAACCAAAGCTAAATGCAGTGAAAACCCACTGGTTTGAGTACAGACCATGTTGCCTGGAGTTTTCCCTTAGCAGAGTGTGTGTTGTGTGTAGGATCTCTGAGAAGTGAGCATGTGAAACTGTGATTCGCTTCTTCTAAGCCTATTGGGCAACAAAGCAATTTTTTTCCCAAAACTATGGCAGATGTGTGTTTGAAGATATTTTGCTATGCAGCAACCTATTTGTTGTCTCTTGCTCATCTTTGCTGTCAAAAAAATGAATTTATTGTTTGTTTACCTGTGTGAAGATTGGCCTGACCCTCAGTGTTGGTATGTCCTGCATCAGGTCAAAGCGGTCACCTGCGGTTCAGTATATTGCTCTTCTAGACTTTTCTCCCATGTCAGTGTATGATTTGGCTAAATGTTATATGTGATGCAATTTTAGCATCCCAAGTGTTTTTTTGTTTGGTCTCTGTCCATCTAGCGCTAATGAGTGTGATCACTTAACCTAAATCCGACTCTCCCTTATCTTATCTGGCCGCGATCCCAGTCTTCTCTGTCAGAGGGGTCCGGCGAGGGGGGATTGGCCTTCGTAACGGCCGACCCTGGTCATCTGCCCAGTCTTTGTGGGAGATTTCAAAAAGACATGCCAGTTGTAACCCAGTTTTGCCCTTTTGAAATACTTCTATATGAGAGTGGGCGTGGTCTCGCAACAGTGATCCAAACCACCATGGTGGGGGGTGGGGTGCAAGGGGAGTCTGGTGTATTGAGTCTGGGGTTCTCCCTCAAAGGCAGGGCACATGAAAGGAATGAAGGGAGGCTGTTGGTGACTGTTAGCTCTGCGTTGGTGCGGTGTGCCCCTCCTGCCTCTCTCTCTCTGGGTCTGTGAGGCTTTCTCCTAATAGGGGCAGCTCGGAGGCGGCAGGGGACATGGGGCCGCTGAGCCTCCAGCTGTCTGGGTGTGGGACTCATCGTGGGCGGGGCCAGGGGAGGTTGGGGTGTGGCCGTCCAAAACAGGGGCGGGATCTGGGGTGAGGTGGGCGCTGACAGCTGCTTCCTGGAAGTTTGTTGTGAAGCTTGTGTAATGGGACGCGAGGGGGCGTCCTTGGCAGGAGTGTCTCTTTCGGATTTTGGTAATATCCCCTGTGTGTGAGTTTCTGTGTATTCCTGAAATACTGACCCTCCCTGGCCATCCCACTGCAGGGAACCTGCAGGACTGCAGCAGGGGGAGGCAAAAGCCGTGTTCCCTTGCAGGGGCAGAAACATGAGACAAAATAACCAGGTGGTCACATGACTTTTAGCACTGGTGTGGGTGAGATTCTGAAAGGTAGGGGACTGGAGAATGGGGAAGGCTATGCTAAAAATGGCTGATCTAGAAAACCCTCTCCCAGAAATATCATTGAAGCAGTTCTTCTATAGCCATTTGATGTCACTTAATGACTAATGGTTAAATTGTTGTCACTAACTTCTTTAAATTTTAGAATTTAAAGAAAAATATATTTTTGCAGTTGGCAAATTATATTTTACATTTTGTAAAGACACAAGCATCGCATCACTTATTTAACTGAAGAAAGCATGTAGACTGTACAGTTTTCTCTGTCTGTGCTCCGGACAGCCAGTCTGACTCTATGCTATATACTGCAGCAGTTCTTTCTCCCTTTTGGCAAGGGCTGCCTGGAACAATAGCCCAGATCTCTGTGTATATTTCCATGACGGGTTGAATAGCCCTACATAATGATTCTCTTCACTAATGATAAACTGCCCCAGCTCATGAAGTTCATAATGGCCCGTTCTGTGGGGAAATAGACCTCAGGCCTATCTCTTGCCTGGGATCTGGATTGTGAAGTTGTGCTCTGATGTTGTGCCTTGCATTTTTCCCCCACATTGTGCCACTTGTTATGGGCACCTGCTAGATGATGATCAGCATCTTGAGTGGATTACTGGGTTTTTTAGATCGGTGCTTTGTATTGTGGATGTTTGCCAAATTACAAGCGGATGGGTTCAGTCAGTGGACTGAGTGAATTAAGTGAGCTATCCAAATGATTTAAAGATCTTCAGCCCCATACACCATTCTGAGCATGATTATTCCTTTAAAAAAAAAAAACAAAACAAAACAAAAAAAACATCAGGGCCGCAGATCTTACTGGTCGGCTGGCTCTTGCATTAAAATGGCTTGCGTTAAGTGGAGCTGCTCGTCATGGAAATTGCAGGAGAGTATGGGTTATCGGGGACAGGGCATAAATCTTTCGGTTCACCCTTGATGTTACAGCTGCCACAGGGAGCATGAGTCATACGGGGCCGCTGCCCTGACGTTCGTGGAATTTTGAGTTGGCTCCGCTGCTGAAACGCCTGGAATGTGTGTGCTGTGTCTTTCTATGGACTCTATAGCCTTGTCCTGTTCATCAGCAGGACAGTTTTGCTTTTTGGGAGCTCCATCTTTTGTCTGCAGGGTGGTGTAGTTTTAAAGAGAGTGGTCAGTGTTTCTGGACAGTGCTGGTGTTCTTCTAATTGGGCGGAGGAGGAACCTGAAATGGTGTGCGTGTGCATGCACCGTAAACCACATCACCTCAGATTCCACCCGTTTTGTGTGTGTGTGTGTGTGTGTGTGTGTGTGTGTGTTGTCCCAGCTGTCATTACAATATGAGTTGGATAAATATGGCATATCATATCTTGTCTTAGAGAAGGTCACGCATATTCAATCATTAAATTAATCAAATCATATATAAACTTTATTTCATGGAGCTCTCATTGCAGACGGTGTCACAGAGCATTTTGAAGACTGCGTTTCATATGCAGCAGTTCAAGTCAAAGCCGATGTGACTTTAAACTCTAAATAACAGCAGCAGCGAAGGAATTGCCAGGGGCGATAGAAATAGAATGAATGAGCCGTGATCAGTCCTTGCTTGATTGGGGGCAGGCAGAGTGGCCTTCCACTTTAGGCCTGAGCACAGCGCGTAGCCCCAGGTCAGTGCCTCTGCCAGTCACTCTTCGATAGAGGGCTGGAGTTTTGTTTCACCTTCTGTCCTCTGGCTCCGCGACCCAGGCCAAAGCAGCGGATCTGTATCTCTGGCTCCGGTCGCGTTCTGAGAGGCCTCTTTGGAGGAGCAGGATGTGGAATCAGGCACCGGGCCCCGTCCAGTTTCCACACGGCTACCTTAGTTTCCCCGTAAACAAACAGAGGCGGCCCGAGGGACCCTGGAGTGGTGGGAGGGTGTGGAAACCGCCCTCAGAATGTGCTGGCAGGAGACCTGCCCGAACGCTCCCTGCGCTTCAAAGCACGATGGGCTCTCGTGTTCTTAACAATAGAGAATATTGGAAAATATCAGCTTTATTTAATGTCTTCCAAAGAAATAATCAAAAGGAATGTAGAACTCTAGATTCTAGAATGAATCTTGAATCCATAAATCAGATATTAGATTGAATAGGATGACACTTGAATGCTAATGTTGAAGTCAGTAACTGAATACACTGTGACTGGTGGGAGTACAGTGATGTACAATTCATATTGCCTCATGTTTGCTTAGCGCTGTTGGAGTGCCTTATTTAACTTTAGACCAGTGTATAAATTAAATCAAGTACTTAACTGCTCAGCTTTCCCATAGAGAACAGCCCTTTTCCCAGTGCCAGTTGGACAGGGAGGGGCGTCTTATCCACATGGATCTCTCAACAGGGGTATTAGTGTCTGCATGTTCACACGGCACATTGCGCTGCGTGATCTCTGTTCACAGCTGTTGCCTATTGCACACAGATACCACCTGCCAGTATCCACAGACAGTGACTTGCTTTGAGCTGTGTTTGAAAATGGGATAAATTTTTTTTTTTTTTTTTTTTTTTTTTTTTTCCTCATCCAATCCCTGCTAAAACTAGCCTGACAACACTAAACACACCCCTTTTCCCTGTGTCTGAATCTGTATTTGCTGAATACTTACTTCTCGGTCAGGGCACTTTTTTCAGTCCTCTCAGGCTGTCAGATTTCATTATTTTTGCTTAAATCGTGCAGTTTCAGTGCCGAACACTTTGCAGATTGTGCTTGTGTGGGCTCTTGCTGTAGTTTTATGTGACAAAAGTCTCCTGGTCTGGATTTTTTTAATCTGTCCTGTGCACTGGCTTAGAGTAGTGGGGACCTAGTCTCCACAGCTACGCCCTTTTTTATTTTAACGCCCCTCTCAGAAGAAAGGCCTAAAGCCAACAGACACGTTCCGTTTGCCTCAAGGGGCAACACACCCTGAAGCACATTCCTCTCGGACCCCCCTCCCTCAACAGCCTGCTCAGAGCGACTCTTATCTGGTTTATTTCGGGTTCAAGAGGGTTCCTCGGGGAGGGAAGGGGTTATCTCGGTCCTACCTATTTGCGGCGGCGATTTTGAGAAGAATGAGTCCCGCGTCGCTGCGGCGACAGAGGTGTTTTGAAACCGTATATTTACGAGGGCCGGGAGTCCAGGGGAGCTGACAGCGCAGTGTCTTTGAGCTGCTGACAGGGTTTACATCCGCCCCCGGAGAATGCCGAAAAGTGGGTCTCGGAGGGCGAGCGGGTGAGGGGGTGAGCGCACACGCCCCACGGCCGGGATGTAAACACTGGGCGACCTCTTGTGCAGCCACTTGACTCACGCGTTGCCTTATTTGGGGAGAGAGCGCCGGGAGAGCCGGCCGGGGACAGAGCCCAGCTATCCGCAAGCCCCAACAGAGCTGGACCCGCTCTGTGCGAGAGAGATTGTGTTTGTGTCCGTTTGTCGCTGTGAAATGTGGGTGGGTGGGGTGTGTGTGTGTGTGTGTGTTTTGGTCTGAGGAATTGTGTGTGCATCTGTCCACCAAGAAAAATGTGTGTGCGGCTGTCTGCGAGAGAATGCATTTGTGTCTGTCTGTTGACATGAATGTGCGTGTGTTTGTGTTTGTGCGTGTGCATTTTTGTGTCTGGGTCTGCCTCTGTAAGGAACTGTTTGCGTCTGTGTTGACAGGACTTTGCGTGTTTGCGTGTCTTTGTGTCTGCCCTTTGGCAGTAATACTTGTATGTGTGAATGGCACATGTTTATCTGAATATGTCAGCCGGTGTATGTATTACGTGCCTGCCTGTCTGTTGTAGGAGACAATGGTGTCACGGCCTCTGTTGGGAGGGGGAAGAGTCACTGGGGTTGAAATGTGAGAAGCACAAGTGGAATGTAAAAGTGACATTGGTCGTGTTTTGATTATCCAGAATTCAGAATCAAATAATTTTTTCCCATGTCTTCCTCATTGAATATCCAGCATGTTTCAACATATACCTTTTTATAGCATCCTTATGTCCTTTTTGTTTATAGTACTGTCCACTTCACAGAATGGCAAAAAAAAAAACATAACTGGCCGCACATTCAGAAATCAATCCGTATGGATGTATCAAGCTTTGAACCCAAAGCATGAAGCGATTTATTTTACAAGGCAGTATTACCATTGTTCTAGAATCTTCCGTCCTCCAGTCAGTGCTTAGCAATAGAGTTGCCTTATTCTTTTATTTCCTCCCTTTCTGCTGGAATTCATGAGTCCCCAGTGGCAACCGGAGCGGTCCGTCGTGTCTGCAGGCGCGGTTCGGCCAAACTGGACGGGTGCGTCATTAAATTTCCAGGAAGACAGATGCCTCTCCTCTGTAAATCTGCTGTAAATCTGAACTCTTTCTTTGAGGGAAGCCCATCTCTCTGCAGACAGCTGATGGAAGGAAAGTTTTTTTTTCCCCCAAAAAATTATTTTCCAAACAGTCTGAAGTAGGGGTTAAGGACCTGGGCCTATAAGGACTGTTCTAGAGCTGATTCCCTGGTGGGACATTGAGCCCTTAGGCAAGGTATTAACCTGACCTGGCTTTAGTAAATGTCTAGCAACGTTTATTCCCTCATCAGTATTGAACACTATAGGATAATGCGTCGACTTTCCTGTCTGAGGGTGTAAGTCAATGCAGATTTCTTGCAGATGTGTGACTCATTATTTACATACAGTAGCTGTGGGTTTAACAATGTTTGATTGTCTTCCAAGATCAAAGTACTTGAGCAAAGAACATCCAAGTATAAAATTATTCAAAATGCATGTCTAAAAGAACTTGGGATTCTTGGGAAGTCAAGAATATATTTTGTGGCCTTTTATCATCAATCCAATTAATTGTGAGAGTGGACATATGAGAAAGAGAGAGCCAAATATTAGCTCAAGAAAATTATTTGTATTATCTAATGGACTAGAACTGATCGTCAGGCTAATATTTATACAAATAGTTTATTTTGGCAAGGTTGTGCTGGAGGGTGACTTGCGCTTGTGCCAAGTTCTGTGACCTTTCCGTTAGATCGGGGCCTTAATCTTTTCTAATTCCCAATTGCAGACTCGCGCTGTCTTTGCGCCGGTGGGCATGCAGTAAGAATTTAACACCTTTGATTTAAGTGCTTTGGAAATGGCGGGATTAGGAGAGAGATCACAGCCTCCCCTCACAACTGCGGCCAGCGTTTTTTCCCGTTGCGCTGAAACAGTAGTTGAGAGGCAAAGCGTAACATGTTGCTATGCATCTTTAGAGAGTGAAAATTCGGGCGTCCACGGTTGGGGATTTGCCTGTCTGTTAATGTCGGGGGGAAGGTTATTTATGAGAGAGCAGTTCTGTTCAAAACAATGTCTCCCACCCACTCCCCTTCTAACATTACAATCTCAAGTGCCTTGTCCTAGATCGAGAGATACTGAACGCATTTCCCCAAGTCAAACTTAGTGGGGCCATGTCAATGACAGCTTGGAGCAGAAAGCATTTTTTTTTACAGTTTACTGTTTGTTTTCTAAGCTAACTACAGAGAACAGGGTGGTGATCTCCTCCATCATACTGGATTACTTTCCAGAAACCTCTGTGTGATGCAACAATAGGGGGAGCGGGAGCCAGACTCCGGAATTCCCAGCCCACTTGAAAGACTCAACGCCGCATTCCTGTTGTGATGGGTTTCAGCCCTCTCCTCCTGGGCCCGCATGGGAAGTGCGTTTTAAAGATAAAGAGGAACGCATCCGAGTGCTGTGTATGAAATTGGAAACAATGCTTTGAGGGTAATGGCACAGAAACTAAAGCCAGGCTTGGAAATCAGGTGCTCAGTTATAGAGGTAATACAGCATCCCACCACTTGGGGCAGTAGAGAGCAGTGTAGTGGTGATGGTGGGGTGAGGGAGAGTGTGTTATCCTGGGAACACTCCATAGATGTGTTGCTCTACCCTTTCATTACCCTTTTGTGGTCTGTGAGTTTGGATCAATGAAATATTAGCGATAACTGTGGTACAAAGTGGTGGTGGGTGCTTTGAGTTTGAAATCCATTGCCAGTCACTAATGGAGTTGCATATGTTCTCACTGAAAGGTCACTGGGACCACAGTGAGCAAATTCAACACAGTGTTATGTTCCAATGTGGATCCAAATGGGTAGTGTGCATGGTGTAGAGCAGCGTTTCTCAAACCCCTCCTGGAGGACCCCTTGTCCTGCATGTTTTAGATCTCTCCCTGCTCCAACACAGCTGATTCAAATGATCAACTCGTTATGAACTCCTGAAGCTGCTTAAGAACTACTGGTCATTTAAATCAGCTGTGTCAGAGCAGGGAGAGATCTAAAACATGCAGGACAAGGGGTCCTCCAGGAGGGGTTTGAGAAACGCTGGTGTAGAGGATAGAACACTGTCCTATATAGCTGTTTAGAAGGGTTACACTGCGTTATTAAACTGGAGCCATATTTCACCCTTGATCAGGGCGCCTGAGGAGTGAACAAAAGTGAAACACATAATTGTGTTTTAATCTGATGCTCTGTGTCACTGCCCTTATCAGTGGCTTTGCTGTATTTACTGAGTAAAAAGAAATGTGAGCGAAGGTGATTGTGATATCAAAGCTATGTGGCTTACTTTACAACATAGGAGATACATATTTTAAACATGAATCTAATGAGTTCCTGTCTGTCTGGCACCCTGTTTGAGAGCAGGGCGGGTAGAATAACGTTATGCACAGAGTGAAACAAACAGGAAATGAAGAGGAACAGGAAACGGTCTGAAAAACTCACTAATTGCATAGGGAGCCGTCAGGGCAAATGACCAGAGAGAGACAGAGAGAGACAGAGAGAGACAGAGAGAGAGACAGAGAGAGAGACAGAGAGAGAGACAGAGAGAGAGACAGAGAGAGACAGAGAGAGACAGAGAGAGAGACAGAGAGAGAGACAGAGAGAGAGACAGAGAGAGAGACAGAGAGAGACAGAGAGAGACAGAGAGAGACAGAGAGAGACAGAGAGAGAGAGACAGGCACATACACATACTAATCAAAAATGAGGGAAAAAATTGGATGCATTCATAATTGTATGTCCTGCAAGAAATTATTGTATACATAGCATGTAAATATGATTTTTGTTTTGATTTGTATACTTAATAGATACTGTGTATGAACTCTTCTGGAGTCTGATCAGAGGCGTTCTGTTTTAAATACAGTCTTGTCATCTGCTTTGCAGGGTTTGGATTGATGATGCTGGATTCTCATTGCTGCAGGCTATTTTGGTAAATCAAACACAGCTGAATCCCATCGTGAGTGTAAATTTATCTTATCCAGAATTGCAACACAAGCCCTTTTAATGAACTTATCAACAGTGATGTTTTCTTTAGAAATCCAGCAAGTCAGAAATTGACTTTATGTTGTTGGACAATGGAGCCGTACTCAGAATGCTTCACAGTGTCAGTGGTTTTACAGACTGGACTTGCTCTGTTTGTAGGTTGCAGGTCTGTAGGTTTTGTCGTGGCCACTCTGGCCGTCTCTGACCCTTCTGACCCAGGTTATAGACAGCGGGCTGCTGATGTAACCGGCTTATGCAGTCCGAGCAATTTGACTTGACGCCAGTCTTTACGTGGTCAAGATGTCAGGAGTTAGGAGGTGTTTTTCTGTTGCCCTTCTGTTTGGTTGGGGCATAAAAGCCTGGTTTGTTCAGGTGTTTCGGAAGGGATAATGAGAGCAAGTAAGGACGATTACATTACGTCATTTAGCAGATGCTCTTACCCAGAGTGACTTCCAGCTAAGTGCATCACAATGCTAAGAGTAGTTATCGAAAAGTACTCAAAGAGGTCAGTAAGATACAGAGTTAATTGCTAAACTAACTAGGGTGATGCATCCTGACTTTGATCTACCCATACCAGGTGGGCCAAGAAGCACGTACCACATATGCTCTGACACGGTGAGGTCGGTGTTCTCCAACAGGGCCGGGGCCAGGGTTGGAGGGGTGTCGGAGGGGTGTTTCCAGGCCCCTGTACATTGCGTGCCCTGGCGGCAGCGCGCCCCAGACGAGCTCTCAACAGAAACGCTTCCAAAGCCTGTCACTCCCAATCAGCCCAACGGGCGTCTGCGTGACCCCCTTTCCCGAGTAACCGAGCGCAGATCTCCCATCCCCCCCCCCCCCCCCAGTGGCGGCGCTCAGATAAAAAGTTCATGCTGTCAGATCAAAGCCGAGACGGCAGCGGTGCTCCACTTACCCTTTGTTTCAGACTCTCTCTCTCTCCCCCCCCACCTTTTTTTTTTTTTTTGTTCAAACTCCTGTGCATGTGATAGCAGTTAAAATAGATTTCGTCTTTTAAATTTATTCTCCTGGTAAGAGGTGAAGATATTGCAGAGAAACACAATAACTTTAAAACAAGGGTTTCAGCCTGAAGTGGGTTTTGAAGAAACGCATTCTGTCATCATTAAGGAACAGAATAAAATGTGCTTACAGTCCTAAAATCTCAGTTTCTCCTTTTCTTTGCCCCAGGGATATTGACTTGTTTTGTGGGCAGAGGTGTGATATTATTGTTAAAACAAACATTATGGTTGCGGTCCAGGAGGTGAGTTTCCATTGGTGTCGGGGTTAGGGAGGGAGTGAGCCCTAGCTCGGAGCGAGAGGAGCGGTTAGGACAGCATTGTGCTTATTTGATGGGCATGGGGTGCACGGCTTTGTTTCTCTTCAAGCTCTCTCTTCGAGCAGCGTTTGGGCGGCTCTCAGGCGCAGGGCGAATCCTGTGAGAACTTGATCTGCGAGTTTTTTCGAAAACTTTCATGTCAGCTGGATTCGCTTGGAATATCTTACTGCTTCAGGGGGTCTTTTTCCCCCCTCTCTGCTTTTTTGTAGAGTGTGTGTGTGTGTGTGAGAGAGAGCGAGAGAGAGAGACTGAGAAAGAAAGGTTTTGCTGAAATACTGTCTCTAAATCAAGTTTTTTTTTTTTTTTTTTTTTAACGGTACTCCTTTTTGGCCTCTCCTGGGATGGTGGAGCTATTTAGCATAATGATGCGATTAGTCAGAATTGGGTCCTCTGGCAGGCATGGAGCTGATTTTGCGTTCTCTTTCACCCTCTTTCCCTTCCTCTCTGTCTCTGTCTCTGTCTCTCCCTCCCTCTGTGGAGGTACAGCTGATACTCATCCTTTTTCTTAGCAGAATTTCTTGCCTGTTAGAGAGGAGCACCGTCCCCCCCCCTCTGCCCCCCCCACCCCACATTTAAAGGTCTGTGCCTTCCCCTGCTGCCGCGGTGCCGCTCTGTAACCTGTCCAAGGACGTGCTGTGTGCCAGAGACGGTCCCGTCTGCGGTGCGTTAGTTAGCGGTGTTAGCGCTCCGCTCCTCCGCTTTGTCTCTCCGCTCGGTCTGTCTCCTCCGCACCTCGCCAGGCCTAATTTCTGCCTGTAATCAGATTACGGGGGGGGGGGGGCGGGAGGGGGGAGAGAGGGGGGGGTGCCTGCCTGAGCCGCTTTAGTTTGCGCAAGCCTATCGCAACGTATGGAGCGTGCTGGCCAGGACCCGGTGCAGCGGGACAGCTCCAGTGTAGCGGAAGGCTAGCGCCGCTCGCTTCTGTGGAGAGAGGAGTCCGGGACCCGGAGCTGCGACTGTCTGCTTCTCCCCGGCGGTCAGCTCCCCGCTGCCGTCTACCGCTGCTGCTGCCGACTCGCTGTCTCTCTCTCTCACTCTCTCACTCCCTCTCTCTCTCTGTCTCTCTCTTTCCCTCCGTCTCTCTCTCTATAAACCCCCTGTTTCCTTCACTCTGCAAACATGTATCGGAATCCCTGGATCTCCAGTTACCTGAGCCATGTCAAGTGCTGTGGGCAAGGTGAGTGGGTGGGATGGGGGTTCGGTCTGGGTGGGGGGGCGTCAAGGATACCGATGTGGGGTGGGGGGTGGGGGGTGGGGGTTGGGGGGTGCTCCACCGGCGAGATGTTTTCTGGGTGTCCTTGTGCTGCAGACAGTGAATCCAAGGACAGGGAGAGAGGGGGATCCCTCTGTACACGCAGACAGAGGGAGGAGAGATGGAGGGGGTGGGGTGGGGGTGGGACGGTGTGGAACGTGGGGGGGGGGTGCTCTGTTTACCGCGTGTCTGTGTCCTCCCCTGCCTCCGTGGATCTCAGCGTGATAAACGCACGACGCAGGGTTTGTTTGTTTTTTTTTTTTACTCTGGGATTCACAGGTCTCTGACAGCGCAGGCTGTCTCGTCTGCTTCCCCCCCCCCCCCCCCCTCCCCCTTATCTGGCAGCGCTGCGTACTGGCGGACCTGATGTGTTAACCGGCTGGGAATCCACAACAGGTGTCAGTGCATTCTCTGCGAAAACAATCAGGGGGAAAAAAAAAAACCCACGGCTTCACCAGAGCTCCCCTCGGCAGAGGGGAGTCCGAAGCAAACCACCGTTCCCTGTCTGGGTTTCTGCAGTCGATTACCTCGGTGCACAGCCCTCTGGCGTCATGAGTTGTGGTCCCTGTGTTTACAGGCGTCCCCGCCACGCAGAGCATCGCTCTTGCTCAGAAACGGGTGGAGAATGCGCTGGTTGTCATTAAAACGGATGGGTTTGCTGTGCTAAGGGGGAAAGTATTCGGTTCTGGATGCGTTCGCCGGGAGAATCTGCGACTGTGGAGATGGTAGCAGGTTCAGCAGGTCGTATTTCACCTCTTCCTCCCTCTGTGTCTTTTTTTTTTTTTTTTTTTGGAAAACCCCCCATGTTCCCTTTGTTACAGTACAGTACAGGCTGTCCTGCGCGGGGTGGCCAGTGGTGGTGGGCACCGTGCAAAGCATCTGTAGAGCGTGGCACCGGGGTGTCATTCATGCCATATGTCATATTTCCTTTCTGGCTCCTCGTAATCCTCTTTCTCGGGGGGTAATCCCGTTTAAGTTGAGAAATGTGCTGATTTCAGGAAACCGAAGTGATTGCGATGCATCTTCCTTAGGCGTCCACCTCCGTACGGTGTGTGTGGCGTCGGGCCAAATTATCGCAGTGTCACATTAGAGGAGATGAATGGCCATCTGTGAGGATATGTGGTGGCTGAGCATTCTTTTTAAACTGCTTAGTTTTATTACGACAGTGCAACTTTGACAGCAGGCAGTCTCCTTAATAGTGTGGTGTTCCTCCTTCTGAAGGCGGCACCAAAGCCCCTTACGTTTTGCATATTCTCTGTGTGTTAACATGCAGGTGGCGTTCATAGTGTGGTAAGCCTGTGAATGTCACTATTTTCCTCTCCTCGAGGCTGCTGTAGTTTTGCCTCAGAAGTTTGAAGATGACTCAACTAGGCTGGGTCTGCATGCTTTGATCTGCCTCCAGTATGAGGAATTCTGTGGAATGTCTAATGTATCTGGAAGGGCCGTTTAATGGTCTCCACAAAACTACTTGAATGCCATGAGTTTCGCTGTAAAAATCCCAATTCTCTGTGTATCTTGGGCCAGAGGCTGAGCTGAACAGCACAGAACTGAAGGTCTTCTTTCACCCACAGCATTACAGCACAGTATTGCTGTAAACCAATGCAAAAGCTGAACATATTATTTCATATTAACCCTCTAGTTTCTGCATTAGTTGAGTGAATTACTGGTGGCCAGGTGTTGTATAGTCCCAATTACAGCTGGGAAGCGCACACATCTGACTCCATCATGCTTTCTCCTTTTTAACTTTGAGTTGTGTCCCATTTTTCTACTTTCTTTCACAACATTATCATTTTGGAGCTTTCTGAAATTAACCATTAACGACAGAGTATTGCTAAAATGGCGGCGCGTACGGACGCAGCGGCTCAAGGCTCTCTACTACAGTGCTCTGATTCTGGGAAAAAAAAAAGCCCACAATTTCGTTGTACCCCCACCGTGCAATGACAATAAAGTCTATTCTGATTCTGATTGTGATTCTGAACAGGTACTGGTAAACTCTGGCGTCCTCAGCCTGACTGGTCAATGTGAACTTATATGGCTGAGAGAAGAGTGCAGAGATCCCTGGCCTCTCTCCCATCTCGGTTGCCATGCCTTTATCTGCTGGAATGGTTGAGGGGTGTTAGGGGATTTCTTCTGTGTGAGCTGTGTTTTCCTACCATATTCCTTACAGCTGTGATAATAACACTCATACCAAAATGTACTCAGGCTTATGTGATTTCTTTTTTTTTTTTCTAAATACACTTTTTTTCTTTCATCTGATGTTTTTTTGTTTGTTTGTTTGAAAGGAGGCAATTGGGATATCATTGCAAACATGATGAAGCATCTGGGGTTCTCTCTGTCTGTCTCTCTCTCTCTCTCTCTCTCTCTCTCTCTCTCTGTCTCTGTCTGTCTGTCTGTCTGTCTGTCTCCACCCCCAACCTTCCCCCCCCTTCGTGAGGTGTGCCCATCCCAGGGCACCACCTGCTGTGGTGACCTGAACTGTGGCTCTGCTGGTGAAGTGGAAACACATGCTGCCCCCCCCACCCCTGTGCCCCCCCACCCTCGATGCTGTGTTCTGAAAGATCGGTTTGCCCCGCTAGCAGCCAATAGCGCGGCTCCTCCTGCCTTTCAGACCTTATTTACTTTATTTATTGGCTTGGCACGTGCTCTTCTTCAGAGCAGCGTATCATTATGCAAGCTGGGTATTTATTGGAGGAATTCACCAGGGGATTGAGCTCATGTGACCTTTCGGCTGAGGTCCCAGTACCTTAAACGCCGTGTGTAAAAGCAGGTATTTAACGGCTCCGTTTTAAAGCCCGAAGCAAACTGCCTTCTCTGTGGATGCAGATAAAATGTGGGTGTCTTTTGAGCGGAGGGCAGGTTTTTCCGAGGGGGTGGGGGGGGGGGGGGGTTCCAACCACCCCTCAGGTTCCAAGCATGAGATGACCTCACCCTGTTTTTAAATGGGTGGGCTTTTTGGCAGCGGGCTTCAGACAGAAACACAGGAGCCCGATGGTGATCCGGAGCTTGAGGTCTGAAAGCATTTATTTTTCTTCCATTCTTTTTGAGTGCATTGCTGACCTCTACCGCCTGATGTAGGTCACCTCTTTGCTGGCACTGATTGGCTCTCCTTTAGAAGGCTGGATGCTGTCTCTTGGCTGTTCTGGACACCCTTGAGGTGTGACTAGACTCTCAAGTATTGATGAGAGTTGTGATGAAATGATCTAACTGAACTGATACAGAGGGGAGCTTTGACCTGGTGCTGTCAGGCTGTTCCAGTCATGTCAGCTGGATTCTGAAGGACATGGTGCATGGGGTGATGGCAGCCATCTTTTTTCCCAGAATCCTCTGTGCACCATGTCAGCTGCTTTCAACTGCATCAAGTCTGCCACACCACTATTCTCTCTTAATCACACTGGTTGGTTCAGATCTTGTGGCATTAGACATGATTTAAAAATGGATACATGAATGTACTTTTATTGTTTGGCAGTTTTTGATTTGTGCATTTTTTGTTGCCAGAAACTTCTTCCAGAGTAATCTCAGGAGAAATTTCCTGGATGGATGGCGTGAGGAGGTCTCTACCCCCATGGTTTTGGCGGGCTAGTTTATAAAAAGTTGTAATTAAATCACGCAGCCTCTGTCTTATGGATTGATTGTTGCCTGTCTGCTGTGAAATGGTAGTGTATTGATGGTCCATATGTGATATTCTCTTCTCTCATTTTTTACAGGCTTTGGAAGTGAAACACCCATAAAACTTGGCACTTCAAGACTGTACCAGAAGAGAGCTTTAAGGTAGGGGCATTTTCTGTATATCCAAAAACCACTCCTCTGACTGGACCATTTTGACTGTTTTTTCAGCAATCTGTTTTGAGTGAGGTTGTCATAATTTGTTTGGACTCCCTTATTGTTGCATTGATTTCATGACTTTCATGCACTATACTTGCTCTCACGAAAATTCAAATAATCAAAGCAAAGAATTCCGTATTGATGGCTGTAAGGGCAATGACAACGAAAAGCCAATATTTATATCCCCTTTACCTCTCGTCAACTCCCCCAAGAGAACAGAAATGCTATTTTAGGTGTATGGATTTCTTTTTATTGTGTGCTGCTGTATTGATTCATCCAGGCTAATTCTGGTTGATGGAGCCTATCATTAGTCTGCTGCTGTTGTTGGTAGCCCAGGATCAATGCTCGCGTGACCCGAAACAGGCCAGCGTTGTACTCACAGGAAATAGAACGCTGTGTACAGGAAATGAAGTTCTGTGCACCCAGCTACAGGAAAATAATTCTGTCCATTGGAAGGTCTGTGCTGTTCACTGGGTTACAGGGAAGACACCCCCTCCAGACAGGAATGGTAATGTTATACTGTATATCAATCCACTGGCAAGAGGTTAAAAGTGCAAAGGAGTAATGTGGGTACATCCTAGCAAAACCAGGAGTGCAGGGTTCAGATTTCCTGTTTAGCTTTTGTTGAAAGTCTGCTTATTTCCAATCATCTTGGAACCGCAGATTTCGGTATAAAGGAACTGCTGTGTACATTTTGATTTAAAGTTTATCTTTGTTTTTTTTGCTGCCGATCTGAGTTTTTATGCCAAGGTATACAGCAAATTAAGATTCTTGGAACACCTTCCAGGAATGCTGTTAGAGCCAATCTGGCCCTGAGTGTGTGAGTTTAGTTTGTGTATCCTGTAGTATTGTTCAGGTTTCTCAGTTCCTCACAGTGAACGAGCACCAGGGACACTCCTGCGGGTAGGAGTCACGGGGGTCAGCGTCTGACATCACTGTCTGACTTCTCACAATGTTGAACAAAGTTCCTCATTTAAAACGAAAACTAAAAATGAGTTCAAACGTTTGTCTTCCCAGCTTTCAGAAAGAGTTCTCATTTGACGAAAAGGACGAATTGACCAAGTGCACCAAGGACATAGATGTTCATCTTTTGGCAGTCCTACCAAAAGGTGAGTTGATGTATGTTACGCAGAAGAAGCTCAGGCAAAAACGAGAAAGGGGGGAGGAAGGGGGGGGTGGGGGGCGATGGGGGGCCCAGCATGTTCAGAAGGGTGTGGAATGACTTTCTCTCAAGAATGGAGATTCAACTTAAGGGGACATTGTTGTGACATTGCGTAGAAGTGTCGTTTAGCAGGCTTACAGGAGTTGGCTGGCATTGCGCCTTTCCAAGCACCATATGGGAGCAATGTGGAAGAGGGAGGGTGTCACAACTGAGCCGCTGTTGTGGAGCTATTTAAGGCCTTAGGCACCACCTGTTCCCCCATTGATCCTCTGTCTGCTGGGTCTTCAATAAGCTTTCACCAGAGGCGAGAGGGTCATTGTTAGGGCCCTTGCTCACAGCACAAGGGGGACCAAGGTCAGCCTTGTTGGCAGATATGGTACAGGAGCCACAGCCATCTGGTAAGGCTCATATTTTAGTATGTACGTTATTACATTATTACAATAGTACATTATTTTTACCTCTGGCTTCTTCTGCTCGTCTGAATTTGTTGAGAGAGTATGCGTGGTGATGGCTCTTCTGCTTGTGATAAAAAGCTGGTCTCTGCTTTTTTTATGGTGCTGACAATTTACGAGCAAAAAGTGGACTTGCTTCCCAGGGAGAAATCTGACCTTTTTTGGATGGGAAGCCCCCCAGTGTAAATGAAAAACCATCAATCCAAAGGAAAAAAAAAAAAAAGTTCCTGGATGAGCGTTTCAGACCGCATGTGGGGGTCGCCACGAGTTTACGAGATCTGATTCTAACCGATAATGTTTCATATCCATTCATTGTTTTTCTGGCGGGGTTTTAGTTCTGTTGCCTAAAGCTACACTACTGTAATACACTATGCTCTGTATTTATCGCTGGTCTGTCCCACGCTTATTTTCCCACAACCGTGTGACCCGACTTTAACTACTCTCTAATTGATGAATGGGACGGTAAGTTCCAGGAGGAGTCAAGTTCATCTTCTACCCACAATGCAATCCCATCCAACTGGCTCCTACTCAGCAGCTCACCGCTAAAGTAAGTGTGCAGTTTGCGCACACTACTGTACCTACGGCAGATCATGCTGCCCTGCCCCTGCTAGCCTGGCGTCACTGGGAAAGAAGACTTTTATTTTAAGACCGGTCTCTTGAGTGTTTCAGGCCTAAGCCCTGCTAAGAATACCCGACACCCAGGCATTTGTCATTCCAGGTGTCCTTAACCTTGACGTTATTGCAGATCCTTGAGTGAAATTGTGTTCTTTGCTGTCTCTACATTGGCTTTGCCTCGCGGGGAAATCGGCGATCTTCGGAGTGATTTGCTCAAACTCAAACAGCCTCTGCACAGGGGCCCAGAGCCCTAGGAATATAGCCCTCTTCAGGATGAGAAATGAAAGCTCCTCGGCCATCTCGGTTCATGTTTGTGACCACATAGTTTTTCTGCAGCGACTGCAGGCTGACACCACATGCGCCTTCATGTTTTGGTACAATCAGACATTTTCAGAGCTACTAGACGATGTAAGTTAGTGCTCATTGTGTGCATGTTTATCTGCTTGACCGTAAACTGTTTAGTGGGGTTGTCAGATGTGAGTTAGGTTTGCTTCCCAGATCAGGCCCAGCTGGTCGTTAAGGCTGCTCCTCACGGTTTCTAATACACCCTGCTGCTGGTGTTTGTTATTTCAGAGGATCTGATACAGTGGTGATGGCCTATGAAAGCAGTCTGAACTGGATGTCATGTGTTGTTCTTTTTCCTGTTTGTTGCTTAAACTGCTGTGCTTTGCCTGTGATGGTTTCAGACCGTTTCTTTGTGTTGCTAAGAGTTTTGAATTCATAGTAGGAGCTCTGTCCTAAGGATACAATGTGGTTGATACCAATGGATGTGCACTCAGGATGATATACCCAAACAACTGTTAGAGCCCTGGAGTAAATTGATCATGTCAGAAATACCATTTGAAAAGTTTAAAAAAAAAAAAAACAGCTGAGTAAATATGTTGTTCTTCTGATGCATGGTATTCTTCTCTAGTGTTGAACTTTTTTTTTTGGGTCACTGTCTACTATCATGTTTTCATGTTGTGTGATTTCTGGATTTGATCATTTGTTTTTTTTTTCCTCTCCCTCAGTTTCAGAATTAAGAAAACGTTTTGAAAGGAGCTCGAGCGAATTGGAAATGAACAGGTATGTCATGGCAAAGGGCCCCTAAGCCTGAGACCGCTGGCGGCGCAACATTAAGAGTGATGCATGAATCATGTCACACACCGGCTTGTATTGCAACAGGGATCCCGCGTTAACAAACACTCCAGGTTTATGTTCCGGAATTATGTCATAGTGGTAGGATTCCGCACCTTAACACCCACTGTGCAGCTAGCTACAGAGTGATATAGGAAGTACAGGAAGCAGTTACTGGAAGTAGGTTTTTCTGTTGAGCGTGTGTGTGCAATTAGCTGACCGCTGTCTTGTCCTTGACCTATCCTGCCCCAGTATTACCTGACCTGATGAACGGAGTTGGGACAGCAGACTCGCTGCCCATCTCCCTCTTCAGACTGTGCTTCAGACTGTGCTTCCAGAAGTCCCACTTCCTAAGAATAAATCTTGGTTCCCTTACCTAATCATAGCTTAAATCGTTGCTTTTTCTGAATGTTACTGTGCAGGATTACTACACTTGCTGCAATTTATCTTAGCAGTTCCCTCTTTCAGGATGAAATTATTATTATTATTATTATTATTATAAGCACTGTCTAGTAGATTGTCATGTGTTCAGATGTGGTGTGTTTCCTGCATGTACAGTTTATCACGAGACTCTGTTACATGCATTTTTACACGCTCGGGTCTGTGAAACGTGAATGCTAACGTGTCGTGCAGGAAGGAGAGGATTGCTCGCCGCCTGGAGGGGATCGAGGGCGACGTTCAGCCGGCCCTGCTGCCCGGCTGCGCCGGCCTGGTGACCAATCGGCTGCTGGAGGAGGACACCCCGCGGTACACCCGCGCCTCCGACCCCTGCGACCCCTGCGGAGGTAACGCCCAGCCCACCGTCCCGCCTGCTCCGTCTTCAAATCGCCCGCGTCTCAAAACCCAGGGGCACATCCGTGTTTTATTGCGTATTTATGCATTTGGCAGATCCTCTTGGCCCAGAGACGTTTGCAGAACTCTCATGCAACATACTTTCAGCTCAAATTCTTTCGTTTCGAATCGCAATCGAATCACGCAACATGGGTGCAGAGGCAGCCAGCAGGACCATCATTGAGCATCAAGCTGAAAACAAGACTGAAATAAAAGCAGACAACAGTAATTTTTTTTAGGGTACATGAAGCTACACACTGAAACAATACACGTACATCATACTGACGTGCACACGGAACCTGGTAATCATCTATATGAGTAACATTACCTCATGTCAGGGCATTCATGCGGTGCCAAAAATGATCCAGAAGGACAGCATTACGCTGTCAGATTTCACTGATGGTTTGGATTGCTGGCACTGGTTTCTACGTGTTGGATACGTGCATACTGTGGGAACCAAGGTGTGCTGTGCCGTTAGGAATACAATAACAACGTGATTAAGGCCTCTTTCGGAATAAAGTACAGATGACTTCACAGGAGGGAACCCCCCTCCAATTTAAAGTGATGTGATGGAATTTGAGAGTCGAGTTTGGACGCTGAAAGGTTTAGTGGAGGCAAGACAGATTTGCTTGTTAGCGAAGAATGGTTCAGGACTTTATTAAGGAAACCAGCATTTACAAACTTTTACAAAATCCATGATTGTCATGTTGTCACGTCCCTGGAGAATCGAACTGGCAACCTTCTGGTTATGAGTCCTGCTCCTTAACCACTGTGCTACACTTCCACCTCCTCCGCATGCATGTGTGGATATGCAGTACTTGTGAAAACTGGCGTTTTTAAACTGGAGTCTCTCTTCCCCCCCCACAGTCACAGTGAAACGGTACAGCAGGGATGAGGATCAGATTCCTGAGATGGCTGCTTCAGAGAGGCAGTCCAGAGCGCGGTGCCGGGCGGACCCGCACGCCCTCCACGGCGAATCCGCATACGGCGCCGGCGCCACGGACCCGGCGAGCCTGGAGTCCAAGGCGGAGCGGATCGCCCGCTACAAGGCGGAGCGTCGGCGGGAGCTGGCAGAGCGCTACGGCATCTCCCTGGACCAGGAGCTGGACACGGACTATTACTCCCGCTACGCCCGTGCCCGGAAAGAGGCGGACCCCCCGGAGAGGCACGAGAGGCACGAGCGGCACCGCCGCGGCGCAGAGGAAGAGGAGGAGGAGGAGGGCCGGGACCACCACGCCCCCCTCTACAGGACAGGGAGGGGCCCCTCGCGGTCCCCCGGTGAGCCCGGCCACGCCCGAGAGAGGCAGGATGGCTTCTTGGAGCGCGAGAGGATGATGAATTTGGAGAACTACAGGCGGGGCCAGGACAGGGGGGCCAGGGTTGCGCCCCACGAGCAGCCGTCCTACATGGACGTGTCGACCTCCGCAAAGGTCCCGGCCAAGGACTATGCCGTCAGCGGGGTGCCGGGCTCCCCCAAAACGGACCGACGGTCCTCCCTGCCCTCCCCAAAACGGGGCGCCTCCCCGGGGGACATGTTCATCGAGCAGCAGGCCCACAGCGTCCTGAGCCGACAGGGGTGAGTGTTCCCACTGCGGTACACACACACACACACACACGCAGAAGCGTAAGGACACAGGGAATGCTATTCGCTCTTTTCACTGTAAATGAATGGCCGAGCCTCCTCTTTGGATGTCAGGACCCTCCATTAGAGGAGTATTTGTTGTATTTATAGGATCATCCTTTAAGCACGACCTGTGCAATTTCTCAGACAGTTGTGTCTGATATGAGCAGACTGAGAAGTAATGGGTAATCTAACAAAGAGAAAAAGTGATTCTGCGAGGGCGAATCAGCAGAGATTGTGCAAGCCTGACACATTATACACACTGTCAAACCAATACACATAGTCTAATACAAGTACAAAAGAACATTTAAAAAATAAATGTTCGTCTACTGGGAATGCAGCTCGCCCTGAGAATGTATATATTCTTTTAAACTGGATATATTACCTCCTCCTGGTCTGTCGTTCCAGCCATTCCAGTATGTCCTGTGTTGTTGCTGAATTCCTGTGTGTAATTTATGATGAATAGGTCTTAGCTGAGGTGACTTCTCCTATCTGTCTGTAGGGGTTTTCACAGGGCTGTTAGCACTTTAGCCAAACCCCGCTGCCTTTGTGCTTAGCAGTCCCTCTTGGCTCAGAGTTTCTCAAGAACAAATGAAATATTTAACCATTTTAAATAGATAAAGCATTGACATCATCAATCTATGTGGCAAACAAGTGATGGAAACGCTTCAAAATGATCACCCTTGATTATATTTTAAGGGTACCTCTCAACTTGCACTGTTAAGTGATGAAATAGCAACATTTGAATGATATATGTACAATACTGGCTAAACGGTTTTCTTTGGAGGCCTGTAATTCAAACTTTAGATCAGGTTTTGTAAAAAGGTGGACCTGTGATTGCAGTCAATTAGGAATGATAAACAACTTGGGTTTTTTTCCCTTTTTAAATCTGTACTTCAATCCTTCAGGTTGGAATGTGACGTACTGTACAGCTTATAATCTGAATCTGTGGTGAAAAATGTTTATAGTAACATCGGTATATCACTGGAGTAGACAGGGATCAATGCCTTCGGAATAGGCCCCGCCCCCCTGCTCTCGGGTTTCACAATCTGGCAGCTGCTGGAGTGTGACATCATAAAGGGGATCGGGTTACACAGCATGCGGTGTGGGCTGGCACTGAGAGCAGCCTTGCAGCTGGGGCAGATGAAGACTAGTGCGGCCGGCTTCATAAATTAACGTGTAATATTATTATAAATCTGTCCGCACCGCTCCGACCGCTCCCTGACAAATGAAGCCTGTCAAAAACAATGACTTTTTTTCCCCCCCGAAGTATGCGCTCACCTGCTCCGAGCGCGTATGGCGCTCAGATGTGTTCCTGCAGTGTATCAAAAGCGGTGCGCCGTGGAGGTCAGCCGGCTGTCCGGCCCGCACTGCGCCATGGAAACGCACAGGTGTGCCTGCGCATGTCGTGCACGCTGACGTCATATTCTCCCCGAGAGCGCACACAGTCTGCGGTAATTAGAGAAATTTATAATTAGCAGGATCACAGGATTAGCAGGATTAGCATCACCATGGAGGACAGTATAAGCAGTCATTGCCTCAAATCAGTTAGGATTTGGAGTAGGTTAGCAGGATTTGTGATGTTTGTTTGTCTTTTTATTGGAGGGAGGGATGGTGGGGGTTGAAGTACCTGATTTAATGTGCTTTTGTGTGAAAGTGTGGGTGAACCACATTCACGCTGAGCTGTGGTTCTCGTGCAGCCCTGACTGGTTTCTCCAGACAGACTCAGAAGGCGACACGCAGGCTCTTATCAACTGGCCCTCCAGGTACCCTGGGCTCTGGGGAAAAGCGTGGGGGGGGGGGTGTGTCTGACCCTGGAACCATCCCTAACAGGAGACCCGCTAACCCATCCCATCATGCCTGTAACCATAGCAACAACCCGGAATAATCCTCGCTCCCCTCACACACTTAACTGGTGTGGTTTTTTTTTTTTTTGTTCCTCCTGCTTTGTTTTGTTTTGGAGTGAGACACTTTTTGGAGATTTTAAAAGCTGAATAATTTACCCAGCTCTTTGAATGTTTATACTAATAACTCTCCAGTTCTTTGATTGAGAATGGTGTTGTTTTTTTTTTTTTTTTTTTGTAGTTGGCCCCCAATGATTTTTTCAGCCTGACTGTGTTGATGCTTGACCTATAAGTCACCTTAGCATTTCACTTAAACAGTAAATTTTACTGTTTTTTTTTAAGGAAAATTTGCAACACCCGTACATTTTGAAGGATTAAGTCTGTTTTATTCGCATGTTTCAAGGGAGGAAGATGCAAGTCTGAAGGAGAGGTAGAGGTCTGCGGAATAGGGTCAGGCTAAACAGTATAATTTTGGCACAGTGGCCGTGCCTCGTAGCTGCAGTACGGGGGTGCGGGGGGGGTACGGTGTCTGCAGCTCCCTCTGTCCCCAGGCTCTGCACCAGGCCCATAATGAGGAGGCCTGTCTGTGTGTGGGACGGGGGTGTGAGCTGCACTCATGCCACGCACCCGGTTCCCAAACCCTCAGACCTGCAGCGCCAGTCTTTTATCGAAGAGTCCCGTCCCGTTAAAGCTGGTTGCTTCTCTGTTGGTCAGAATACAGACTTGTTTTCTTGCACACTGTGGCCCTGAGGAAATTTTTTTTATATGAGCTAATGGACATCAAGCTGCTTTTTCCCCCATTTTTCACAACTACTGTCTAGCATTTTGCAGGAGCAAAATCTGCCAGGTCCCAGTCATTGCCTGGGTTTTGATCTCTTCATATTGCCATTTCAAAGAAAATATCTTGACAGCCTTGGGCATGATGCACAGGTGAAAGTGTCTGCGGTATCCGTAATGATAGAGCTTGCAACAGTGTCTCCAAAATTGCAACTTATTGCATTCGGTAGTTTCTTTTAAGCGGGTCTGCTTTTGACACGCTATACCCATTATAAGCTTCCTGCCCATTAACGAACCTGCTTTTAAATGATCAAAGCATGCAGGCGAAGTCAGTAGCCCGTTTCCTTTGTCGGCCTGAATTAGAACGGCACCCTCAAACACAAGAGAAGGTTTTTTATGTGTCTGTAACATATGAAAGAGTAATTTGAGGGCAAAAAAAGAGGAGCAGAGAAGCAGACATCTGGAGTCCACCTTATGGTTCACTTTACTGTCCACGCACAGGTTCGTATAGGCAGTGATGGGCTTTAGATTTGTGCTCGGCAGGGTTTGTAAGATGGAAAGGAAATGCTGAACACCCCTCTGAGGTTCCTGTGGCTTGAGAAGGGCTGTGTGGGGGTGACCGCCTGCCTATTGTTTGGGAGGGGTGGGGGGTGTTGTTGCTGGGGGGGGGAGATCGGGTCAGGGTTGCCATGGTGAGGAGGCAGGCCAGGCCGTGTGACAGCACCTGTGAGGATGAGTCACGTCTGAGGCCTTGAGCAGTATGAGCAGGTGAGAGCCGACGGCCCCAGAGGGGGTCAGGCAGCTGGTCTGTGAGAGGGGTGGAGTGCGGTGGGTCAGGCAGCGGCCCCTCTCCATGAGCAATGCTGTTACCACCGGTTTTGGCCTGCCGCCGTTGCCGGTTTAGCCGAGCTGCTGCCTTTCTCACGCACAGAGCAGGATTACCGGGTTTCATTTACAGAGCAGCTTGCGGTGTCTCCTGCAGCAGATGTCTGAATCTGTGCTCATTGTGCCCCTCCCCCCCCCCCCCGAGAGGGGAGGAGCCAAGACAAGACCACCCCCTTCCACCAATGTGCTCGCGTAACACTTCCCCTGACATCACAAAGGGAGGTTTAAATATAGAACAGCCTCTATTGTCTTCCACCTTAATGACAAAGAGCTGTCTCTCTGTTACTCTGACCTTATGAGGCATGTTGCTGTATAGTGCAGCCGAACACAGTGCCCATGGTGACTGGCTGCTTTTTAAAGTGGCCTTGTTGGTTTTATAAGCACAGAACTGCGCGTATGTCAAGACATATACTGTGTGTGTGTGTGTGTGTGTGTGTGCATATATATATATATATATATATATATATATATATATATATATATATATATATATATAAAATTAGGCTTTAATCAGCTGGGGTAAAGCCATCATGACAAGAGGAGGGTGTCTCTAACAGTGTGATTGGAGTGCTATTAAACAGGCCTTTATGTCCAATAGCATGTGGAAGTAGCGAGGATTCTGCCGGAACCCCCTCAGTGGAGCTTAACTTGCTCTTTACAGCGGTTTGCTGACTTTCACAGAAAATGGAGATTTACCGCTGCAGAGATTTAAAAAAAAATTAAAAGTGCCAGCTCTTGCTTTTGCACCCACCCGACTTCATATGCTTGTGAATTTGCCAGCGTGCTCTCCTCTCTGCAGTGGGACAGTGGTCTGTGTTTCTTCGCAGGAGTGATAATATTCAATTAAAAAACATTTTTGAATGCAGTGGTTTTGCAGGGATTCTCTTAATGACCTTTGACCTCTATTGCTATGTCAGACCTTAATGGAGCAAACCATTAGAGGGTTAAAAAAAAGTGTACTCATCCGGTCTCTTGAGCTTTTTGTATCAGCCTGGTACTTAAAGAGTTAACCCCTTTCTCTCTCCTTGAAGAATTAGAGTTAGAGAGAGGCTGGCTAAAGAGGAAACTGTGAGGTGGTCCCCTGAGCCGTTGTCAGACTTGTCAGCGTCCAGAAGGCATCACGCCGCCTCTCGGCACGACCTCCCCGCCCCCCACGGCAGGGTGCGCCAGCTGGTTCTCGGGCACGAGCGGCCCTCGGTCCCCTCCCACGATGCCAAGTCCGGGACGGTGGGGGAGCAGGGGGACGAGGGTTGCCAGGGCTACCTCTCTGTGCCAACCGCATCCGCCACAAAGACCGGCGAAGTGTGCCAGGAGGAGTCTGAGTCTGAGAGGATGGGCGGGGCCCAGCGCGCCCACCAGAGCCAGAAGGACGGCAGACAAGGGGTACAGACGGAGGGACTTCTGAATAGCAGGAAGGCGATGCTGCCGTCCGAAATCCGCCGCCAGGAGAAGAGCGAGGAAGACCTGAAAGAGGGCGCGGGCGAGGAGGATTCGCCGAGGGGAGACGGGGGACGGGGGCTGGGGTACGAGGCTGAGGAGGACTTGCCCGTGCCCGCCAAAAACAAGCAAAAGGAGACCCGGCAGAGCGGAACAGAGGCGTCCTCTGCCAAGCAGAAGCTTCTGACCCGCTCCATGTCAGACGCCGGGACGTCCCAGCAGGCCTCCGGCGCCCCGGAGCCGGACAGAGAGGTGGCTTTCCACGGTGGCGAGGGCACGGTGGCGAATGGGGAGCTCAGCTCCCTGGACACCAGGGTCTCCGTGGCCCAGCTCCGCCACTCCTACCTGGAGACCGCCAATGCCCACTCCCACACCAGCGCCGCCCGGAAACCAGAACCGTAGGTGGAACAGTATCGGATGGCTAACGCTTTTTCCTCCCACCTCTAATCCCAAATACCCGCTGCGATCATTTGCACGGTCCCTAACATAGACTTCCATCAATTAACCGCTAAAGTTGAGGTTCCTGCCTGGTCCTCGGTGCCGTGAGGGCAGTCTTGGGGGCAGGGGTGGGGGTGCGCTGGAGGACTGTCATCCTGGGGAGCGGGGTACGGTGGCTTGGAGGCTCCTAACACTTCCGCGCAGGCTTTCTTACATCACCTAGCGCCAAACCCGTAGCGGGAACACCCGTGTCACACCCATGCATGGGACCCAGCATGTCATGCTGTTTACCGCTCCGACTTTTTTAAAAAACCTTGAGGAAGTGTTGCAGTGTGGCGGGGGGACAACTGCCTCAGGTTTTTTTAAAAAAAGAAGTCCTCATCTCTCTCGTCTGATCCCAGCCTGTCTCGGTATTGTTCTCTTCTCTTGTCTGTCTCAACACTTGGCATTTTCTCTCTCTCTCTCTCTCTCTCTCTCTCTCTCTCTCTCTCTCTCCCCCTCTCTCTCTCCCTCTCCCTCTCCCTCTCTCTCACGTGCTGAAAGGGAGGCTAAGGTAGAGCCGGGCGGTGGCCAGGCTCAGTGGGACCGGGGCTCTCGGAGGCCGAGGCGCTATATCTCTGCCGGGGAAAGTAGAAAGACCTCAGAGAGGTTTAGGACGCAGCCTATCACCTCTGCAGAGCACCTGGAGTCCGATAGGTAGGCTGTGTGTGGGACGGGGGGGGGGGGGGGGGGGGGGGGGGGGCTTTGGTGGGAAGGACAGGAGAGGATCCTGTTGCTCAGGATTGGGAAGTGATCGGGTACTAATGCTATCTTTCCCGAGGAGGTTTGGGCTGCTGAGAGAGCTCGTTTAAAGCGCTTGTAGCATTGCTGAATTAGGCTTTTATCGAGCGGCTCCAGCTTTGTTTTTTTTTTTTTTTTTAATTCCATCAGGATGTTTCATTGGTGCAGCGCTAAATTCGCCCCCCTGTGAAACACTGTGTGTACCTTAAAGGTTCTTGTTAAGCCCACAGATTTAGTGAATGAATTTTTTTCCAACCCTCTGTACGAGTTGTAATCAAGATTAGTATATTCAGGTATGAAACTGGTATTCTTGCAGTAGGCTTTTCATCGCTTTGATTACTTGTCAGGCTATATGATTTACACTATATCATTTTTTTGTATGAATTAAGGCAGAATTTCGGCCATTTATTTGTGGTAAACTCGAAGTTCCCTGTAAGTTTCATTCACTCTATAAAAATCTTAAGTGGTCATTCCTTTCAGCTGATCTCTGATCAGTTGATAAATCTCGCCATAGAGAAACGATTGATTCGTGACGGTTCCTGGGTCACCTCAGTCCTTCTAATGGTTAGTGGCACAGTTATCTGCACTCACCTCCAGCTGCATGTGATGGTGAATTAGGGTCAGGTTTTCGGCTGGAAAACAATGGGGAAAGTTCCCCCCTGAGGAGTGACTGGGTCGAGCAAAAAAAAAAAAAAGTGAAGATCTGTGTGCTGTTCTCTAGGGCAGTCGGTGGACGCAAGTCACATGACCTCCTCCCTATGAATTGCTTCATTGTCGCAGGTTCTAAGCCCGACCCCTAGGCCGAGAACAGACGGTTTAATCGCTAATTCTCGTAGATTTAACGTCTCATTAGCGGCCCGCTGATTTCCATCCTGTTCTCCTAATCGTTCATCACCACATTGTGTTTCCACTCATGAGAAAACAACCGCAGCTTTCCTCTTTGCGGCTCTCCCGCGTATCTGTCTGAATGCTCATGCTAGCTGTCCTTTCGAAACCAGCATCGGCTTCTGCCCCCTACCGCGTATGCCGCTCACTGATGGACTTTCCTGTTTTTTGTGTTTCTGTTTCTGGCCCTTCAGATCCTGCTTGAGTCCTGAGATCCCGATTGAAGGTAAGTATCAGATCTGTAAAAGGCTACTTATAACTTTGTCTGTCCAGTCTTTGAGCCAGCTGTTGCTCCTTTTTTGAATGGAAATGGTTCCTTTGAGTCGTTAAAAAAGTCAAGGGATATTATTTCAGAGATGGTTCGTAATAGCTCATACTTTAAAGTAGAGATTCTGACGTTGGGGAGCGTAGCCTTAGCAACAAAGGCCCTTGTTAATGAAAATAAGCCAGCAAGTGACGCAAGACACCTAATTACATTTCTGATTTTTTTTCCAAAAAAGAAAGAAAAAAGGCATTTGAAATGGGTTTTATGGAAGTCGTTATTGGTGCTCACAGTAGCGTAAACTGCGGTAGTTATTCTAAGCACCGTTTTGGTACATCTGCTTCTCATAATAAAACAGTTGTAACAGAACAGTCATAACAGAAATAGCCAAAAAAAAAAAAAAAAGATGAACGTCAATCAAACTGCATGGTTGAAAGATGAAGTAATACGAAATAAGATGAAGTAAGACGTCCCGCTGTAGGTACTTTGCTCTCTCTCTTGGTCTCCAGCACATGATAGCCTTTGTGCTGTTGCCTCTCCTCCTTGCCATCAGTTGCACTGGGAGAGTCCTCCTGACCTGCCCTCATACCTCTAGCCTCTTAGTAGGGCAACATTACTCAGGGCTACTTAACCGGCTCCCTTTTAGCGAATGATCCTTTTATACAGCTGGGTATTAGCGGAAGCTCTTAAGTACCTTTTGCAGGTTAAGTACCTTCCACCCCCTCGTCGGGAATTCAAACATGCAACCTACTGGATGCTAGTCCAATTCCCTGAGCACTGCTCCATGCAGCAATTGAGTTTGTACCGGAGTTAATGGTGTGTGTGTGTGGAGCTTTTATTGTTTGTTAATGTGTAGGTTATTCTGTGGATGGAAGGGGAACTGATGGACCCAATGGTGTTGAGAATCTGAAGGCATTTACACACACATTAAGAGAACGATTATATGGCACAACTAAATATGACACAATACACTCTACCTGCTTAGAACCAATACTGGCCAGGCTGTTCAATCTTCATCTGTGATCGCTTAGAGGTGCTGAACTGTCATCCTTTTTCACAAATCTCTTAAATGAACAGAGTATATCTATGTCTCTGTCAGGCTTAGGATCACAAGGACCGTTACTGAATCTCAATGTTTGGAAAATTATAGGAACCAGAAGCTGAAAGCTGCTAGTATAGTAAAACTCTTTGCAGGAGGGTGCTGTTTTATTATGATTTATTATTTAGTTATTATTATTTAGGATGTGTTTGTGGCCTCAAACAAATTTATTATGCTGGAATATTTTTGTAGCTTGACATTTTTTTTTGTTGTTTTTTAAAACTTTTGGGACAGGTCTCTTTCGGGTCTCTGTCCTCTGTTCTGACCACTTATTTCTGGACATCCTGCTTAGAGAGCTCTCTCTGGACTTCACCTCCTTTTTGGATTTACTTTCCCCTTCCCCTCCTAATGGTTGGATTTTTCCTGTCTTTCCCTCCAGTAGACGAAGAGAAGCTGGATGAGAGAGCCAAGCTCAGCGTAGCGGCCAAGAGGTCCCTCTTCAGGGTATTGCTTTTGTTTAGTGTTTTCCCAACTCCTCTGTTTACCCCTCGCCCCCCCACCCCCCCCCGCCCCTGCACTGAGTAGCGGGGGTCACATCTGCCTCAGCAGAACATCTGTAAGAGGGTGCCAGGAGGAACCCCCCCCTTCCCCACCACCCCCATACTCTCCTCTCCTGCCAATCCAGCCCAACCCTCACCCCCAACCCCCACCCACTGCATTCCTTCTCTCTGATTCACTCACCAAACTTTTCCCTTTGCTGTGGCTGCACAAGCCTCCACCGTCATGTAATCAATCAATCAATCAATCAATCGATTGATTAAGCTTCCCTGCTGCACGGGTGTGTGGCATTCCCTTGGATTAGATGAGACACAGCAGGGGGTGGTGGGGGGGGGGGGGGGTTTAGTCAGGCGGGTCACTTTAAGTTCGCTTCATGGTCGTATCTGTGAGGCATGTGGGATGGCAGTGATGGGCCATCGATTGGCTGATGGGTATTTGGGTTCTGTGGTGTCTGTTCAGCCGGGACACGCTGTGACTGTGGGCAGTTTCACTGGCTGTACTCTCTGGATCTGCATGTTCTCCATTTCACAAGTTCATCAATGGATTTTTTTTTTTTTTTATTGGTAACATGATTAGTTGGGCAAATTGTAGTTGCGACACCACTTCTGTGTGTGATGTGCGATGCGGTGTGTGGTAGTGCATTCTGGGATGTCCAGTTGAGTGAGTGATTGCCTGTACGTGAGGACGCTGACCCTCTCGACCTCTGAACCCCCCCGACAACAGGAGCTTGAGAAGAACACCAGGGCGGGGGTCCCCAAGCCGCACTCGCGCAACCCGGCGGTGGAGAGGCGCCTGAGACGAGCACAGGACAGGTCCCGCACCCAGCCCGTCACCACGGAGGAGGTGGTCATCGCAGCCACGTACGTCAGGCCCGCAGCCGCCGCTGGGTGGGGCTGGAGAGGGAGAGGGAGAGGGAGAGGGAGAGGGAGAGGGAGAGGGAGAGGGAGAGGGAGAGAGCAGGAGAGGGAGAGGGAGAGGGAGAGGGAGAGGGAGAGGGAGAGGGAGAGGGAGAGGGAGAGAGCAGGAGAGGGAGAGGGAGAGAGCAGGAGAGGGAGAGGGAGAGAGCAGGAGAGGGAGAGGGAGAGAGCAGGAGAGGGAGAGGGAGAGAGCAGGAGAGGGAGAGGGAGAGAGCAGGAGAGAGAGAAGGAGAGGGAGAGGGAGAGGGAGAGGGAGAGGGAGAGGGAGAGGGAGAGGGAGAGGGAGAGGGAGAGGGAGAGGGAGTGGGAGTGGGAGTGGGAGTGGGAGTGGGAGAGGGAGAGGGAGAGGGAGAGGGAGTGGGAGAGGGAGAGGGAGAGGGAGAGAGCAGGAGAGAGAGAAGGAGAGGGAATGAACAAGAGAGAGAGGGTGAGAGAGGGTGAGAGAGGGTGGGAGGGTGAGAGAGGGGGGCTACTTTATAGATTTCCCTCCTTTCAGGCCAGGATAAGCATGAACCTGAAATATACAGCATAAACCTCCAGTTTAGAGAGATGAGAGGTCCTTTAAACCAGTGAAAAGGTCAGGACTCTGGTGCACACCAAATCATGACTGAAGACAGGACTTGGATTCTCACATCATCCAAGTTTTTTTATTTATTTTTTTTTTAATGAAGGGGTTGATTATGAGGAAATATACTATTGACCTCTTACAGCTGTTTAATTTGGTTCAGATGAAAAGCTAAATTCAGCCTGGCTCCAAAAATGTTTATTTTCTGGTTCTTTGTAAAAGGTTGGGATCTGAAAGATGCTTTATTCTCACCAGAAGAGTTCTGGGAAAAGATGCCTAATTCCAGGTCTAATCAGTGCAAAAGAAAAGCATGCATATTGGAAGTGAGACACGACACTGCACACTTCTGCTGCTTGATTAATCCCTGATGGTTAAAAAAAAATTAACAAATGTATTTTACAGTTTTCCTCAGTCATTTGTTGAGCAATGACCACAGTATTTGTGGACGAGATAGTCAGCTCGGTGCGGTCCACCTTGCAAATTCTGTCTCTGACATTGCTGAAGCTGCGAGTGTTCTGATTTGCTGGCTGGTCGTGAACATTCTTTAAAGGGGCGTGGTCTAAAATATAACAGCCATAGTTGACACTGGAATGCGGACAGCACTGGAACCTCCCAAAACCAATTGGAACCTCCTAGCAGGAGGATAGAAGGACCAGAGGAGTTCAGGCCTAATACAGGCCCCTGTTCAGCAGTATGGACCCCCCATGGGGTGGACCACAATCCACATCCTCTTTTCTTTGGCATTAGCTTAGTCTGCCACCGGTACATTATCAGTTGTCATTTACACACTGTACCTTTATGACAGACCGCACAGTTTCCTTTCCTTTTGCCTTTTGAATGACCAAATCCTCCTCAGTGCTGAGTGCCAACCCAAGAGTGACACGGATGTCTCCTCTCTGTGTCGTGACCCTGTCTGTGTGTGTGTGCGCGTGTGTGTGCGCGTTTGGCCATAAAGTGTCCCCGCCCCCTCCTTGCACAAAGTGGCCGTGCACACCGCCGTAGCTCGCGTCCCAAGTCCCACGGTAGTCAGCAGCTCGGCCCCGCGGCTCAGGTACCGGGACGGCGTTTGCATGCGTGTGCAGGAAGCCCCGGGTGCTAACAATTCTGCAGGTCTGCTGCAAGGGGGTTTCACAGCTAAAGGCAGCAGTGCATGGAAGCTCCTGGTCTCTTCATCCACCCTGTGTAACTTTAGAGAGACCGTTTGACCTTACACTTGTGACTGTGGCCGTTTTGCTGCCTAACCAGCTGCTTGGAAGTTTTATTTGGTCGTGCTTCCTGAGTGAGATTGTAATAAAATTTTGTTGTCAATTTAAATGGATCTCACCCATTGATTTGAGTCAGAATGTGTTTAAACCACTCGCTAACCTCCTGCTCGGAGTATTATAGAGCTTGGGTGTACAGCGCCCTCTGTTGGCAGAATGGTTTGATATGCTAAGAAACAGATGTGATATTAACAACAAAGGTGAAGGACTAAATCTTTCAGTTCGTTGCTGGGATAAAGATTGGGGTCAAGACGGTTAGCAATTTTTTTAAGGGTTACATCACCCTACCCCATCAGGAGATCACACCCCCGTGCAAACGGTGACACAGATTTTAGCGTGGGTAAATGTCAGAGGTACTACCTGGTTTAGCTCCATGGGCTCAGGTGTCGGTCCGGGGTAGAAGGGGAGCACGCAAACCGTGCTTACAGTCTGACACGGCTCATGAAGCTAAACTCACACTGAGGCGCGAGAGCGTTTCTCTGCTGAAACCGAAGACGTTTGACCACGCTAACCCCCGGTTCGAGTGGGTAGGCTGCGCTGAACAGGAGGAGATGGATCTACGGGTAACCTTTTCATAATGTCAGCACAACTGCATCACTCACAGCACCTCCAGGGCTGTTAGCCCGAAATGTATGCGCAGTTTATCCTGTGGTTGCCATCTGACACCCAGCTATTCGTTTAACCTGCTTATCTGTTAGGATTTTGGCATTCATTTTCAATGAAAAGGTCAGCCTGTATTTTAAAATGAATCCTAGAGAAAGACTTCGGTGTAACATACCAGACTGAACTGAGGCTGCTCTACTTGGTATTGTACTTCCAACCAAACACTTTACCTCCATTTTGTATTCTTATAGATACCTAGTAATAACATAATACATAATAACATAATATTCTCTGAACTGAAAGCATGAAATTTCAGCCATGTATAACAATTTTTTTTTCTTCACTGTTCAATAAATAGCCAACAGCAATCTCCAAAACTGCTGTGCTTTCTCAAACAACAGTGAGACCTGAATTTAAACTTATGAGTCACTATGTGTGTCCTTAGCTCACTATAAAATTGCAGGAAATTGTGCTTTAAAAGTAGCCAGCACTATAACACATTTTAGCAGTCCTAGAGTGTTTTTGTTTTGTTTTGTGTTTTATGATGAATGCCTTTTTGTATACTGTGTCATTGAGCATGCTGTGATCTGCATGCTGCTCCCTGTTACCGTTTGACCACAGCCTTTTGGTTTATGCCCGAGTTTTGATTTGAGTGTTCTCTGTGTAGGATGCTGTGGCTTTCACACACCTACTACCATAGTAGGGAGAGGAATGCCATGCTAGCTGTAGCTGGCTCAGGGTAAATGAGCAAGGCCCTGTTGCACTATGTGTGTGAGTGCAGCATGCCTTAAGAGATGCATGTGCTGCATTGTGATTGGATGTTGTTGGTCTGTGGCTCCGCCCCCTCCCCCTCCTCCCCCAGTCTCCAGGCAACCTCCCAGCAGGCATCCGTTGCCAGGGAGCAGGCCCGGGAGGCCAGGGCGGTGCAGGATGCCCGGGAGGCCCAGCAGGCCAGGGACGCTGCGGCCGTGCCACAAGATGCCCCGGAGGAGCCCGACCTGTGCACCCTCAGCCTGGCGGAGAAGATGGCCCTCTTCAACCGCCTGGCGCAGCCTGCCACCAAGGTCACCCGGAGCAGACCGGACACCCGGCTGCGCAGGGCCAACGCCCGCTACCAGACCCAGCCCATCACCCTGGGCGAGGTGGAGCAGGTATGTCAGCCAGTTTACCTTGAAAAGAGGGGGCGAGGGGGGGCAAAAAACACCCAAGCCAGCAGTCCAGTTCCCATTTTCCATGGAGTTAGTCTGCCAGTTGTAACCATTTGCGGGTTTTCGGGAGAAATTCACAAGAACTCCTTTATCCTTCTGAAATTTGGGAAAATACCCACTGTGACACATGGGGTTTCCCGTTAGACACACACAAAAATACGCACACACTCGCAGGATCCAGCCCCGCTTTGCCAATGGCATTTCTCGTTTGGAACTGTTTATGGCACGGTCCGACCACATGAAAGTGCATGTTGTGAGCACGTCCAAAAAAAACATCAGAGACGCCGAGGAGGAAGTCCCTTTCTTGGCCAATTTGAAGCAGGCAGAACAACTTCCTCAGGACTTCCTGACATAGTATGGCAGAGCTCTTGGACAAGCTAATAAACACAACTTCCCATCACTTTGAGGTGCTCTGCTCATAATGCAATTAAATTGATTTGTCTACAACCACAGGAGGTAATGTTTTTTTTCCAGCAGTTCCCGTAAAAACATCATCTACTTTGGCTTTCCAGAAAACAAACTGTTTAACAGTTCCTTCTCCTGATCTGAATTCGTTGGAGAGTTCGAGAGAATGGGGAAGTTTCTTTGTAATTTCCCTGAAATCTAGACATAAGTCGTTGTCCCTTTGCTGACACAAATTTACCCCACTGGCTGTGATGGAGAATTCATTTTACTGACATCTAAGAGAATTCCCTGTCCCTACTAAGCATACAAAGCCTGTCTCTGGGACAGGACCTCTTGCCCGCAGATCTCTCCGAGCTGTCTAACGGCGTTTTAGAACATCCGGCGAGAGATTATTACCCCGAACAAGTAAGCACGCCTCCCCCACCCCCCGCCTCGCTGTGTTTTGGTTGGATATTTGTCGACACAGTGCTTGCGCTCACTGCCCAATGTAGCCTGGCTCGGTTCAGCTTGTCCCGTCCTGTCTCTTCGCCAGCGGCTTTGTTAGCGTTTTTGGATGAGACACGGCACAGAGCTTGGCTTGAAACTTACCCTGCATCCGAAGCAGCATCTCTCTAAGGCGTTTTCGGATCAAGGTTTGAGCGAGTGATGGTTTTTTTTCGAGTGCATCTTTCTCAGTCCGACGGTGCTGAGCGTGTGAAAATCCCCTCCACCCTCCCGAGGGTCAATGAGGAGATTGTGTGATATTATGTGAGTGCTCGATATATTCCAGCGTGCTTCGCATTCGGCATGAAAGACCGCTCTGTTTTGAGCGGAACAAAGGTTTTCCCTCCCCCATGTGAAAATGACTTGTACATCGATTTTCAAACAAGGCAGTCTGAACAGCCAGTGGTTTTCAAGTTAAGTAATGGCATTAAACACAAGCTTGTTTGCCGAATGGAACGGAAGATGTATTTTCCTCTCTAAAAATCAAGATGTAAGATTGGAATGAGATTGGTATTAAGGGGCTGATGTAGGCTGATATGGTAAGTGTTAATGTTGATTGAAAAGTCATTAAAGGAAGCTGCTCCATGTGAGACATGGCATGAAGAATGTGGAGCTTGTGTGTTGTGTGTGTGTGTGTGTGTGTGTGTGTGTGCTTTTTCTTTATATGGCTGTGGATGTGTAAGTGTGTGTGTGTGTCTCTGAAAAAGAGCAAGATTAATCTAAATGGGGGTCTGTCTTCTCCCTTAAAAGGGTTTAAATTGTAAAAAATGTTGCCTCTTCATCCAGAGAAGAGCATTGGGCGTGCCCCCTCCTAGATCTGCTTTAGTAAACAAAGGAATCTGAAATGTAATCTGCCTCCCCTCTGAGTGCTGCTCACAGAGCCATACCTGCAGTCTTTAAGGCTGGAGATAACTGGAAATTCTTGACTGATAGTTTCATTTTAGCTTAGTCAGATTGCATTGCTTTTGTAGCCTGGATGATTGTGCTGCGAGCTTTGATTTTCAAACCGAAACGCACGGCTCGGAGGTCAAAGCCCAGTCAAGTGGCACGCATGGCGCAGACGAGCTCAATATGTCCTTTTAAACGGAGTGGGGCCGTCGGCCGCGGCGGCGGTCATTGTGCATTGTTACGGTCCGGCAGAGAGGAGCGGCACGGCGTGGCTGCTGGCAGGAAGTGATGACACTAAACAGAACCGCTTTGATCAACAGGATGCGGAGTGAGTCACGGTGGCCGCAGGGTCAGATTACTCAGCATGATTAACTGGCACTGCATCTCAGAGTCGAGATTTGTGTTAGGGGGCAATGTTTACTGTAACTCTCCCCTGTGGGATGACCATGTTCTGTAAACCTCCTTGCCCCCCCCCAGCTACAGAACGGAGGTGGGGCCAAGCTCGGCCCGTTGTCTGCGTCTGCAGCGAGGTCGGCGGTCACAGCGACTGCCACCTACCCAGTGACCACGGTCTCCACGGCCCATGCCGGTGACGTCCACGTGGGCAAGTCCGCGGCCGCCTCCCCGCCCGGTTACTACGAGAGGGCCACGCCCAAGCGCTACAGTCTGGGCCAGAGCATGGATGCCGGCGTCTGGGCCCCGGAAATGCACTCCCCGCCCCCCGTGGAGCAACGCCAGCCCCAGCCCCAGCCCCAGCCCCAGCAGGCTGAGGATCAGGGCCCCCACAGCCAGGCAGGGACAGGCCGGTGGCCCCTGGAGGAGCCGAGCAGCAGCAGCAAGAGGAAGCTCCCCTCCCCCGAGGGTGAGGTCAGGCAGCCCCCCCAGGCCCAGCCCCAGCCCGGGCGCGAGTGGGACGCTCTGAGGGGGGAGGGAGCCCCCTTCCAGGAGAGGCCGGAGCGCCACGGGCCCCCAAGGGAGACGCAGTCCTCGAATGACCTCTGCGAGCCCGAGGCTGCGCTCAGATCCAAAGCCATCGCCTCAGGTGAGGATCAGAGAGGGAAAGCCCATCTGCGCTGTCTGACAAGGGTTCCCCCGGGGCTCTCTCTCTCCGTCACTGTCTGTCTGTGCGCACTGTGTGTGTGTGTGTGTGTGTGTGTGCGCGCGTGCGTGTGCCCACGTGTCTCTGGATTTATGTGGCCATGGTTTGTTGGTTGCTTGCACAAAAAGGGTCTGCACCGTGGGTGTTCAGCACAGACTGTCAAAGAAATTACGTCAGATGCATCTAATACGAATATTTTTCCATGTATTTACTTTCTCTCTCCCTTTGTGCGTAAAATTTGTCACAGCAGAGGAGCTGTGCTGACTGAAGTATGACAGTATGAAGTCAGCCCTTTAAACTGTAGTCACGTGCAGCTGTAACAGTTAATCTTCCATACAAACACATTTCCTGTTGTGTCTGTGCGTTTCATTTCACACAGCCTGTGGTCAGAGGCTTTCCCTTATTTGACGATGCAGACAGTTTGGTTTTCCTGTTTCACAGCTCCTATCAGCTCTCTTTTGCTCAGTTTTTAATCTACCCCATGCACACACAGACAAAAAAAAAAAGCCTAGAAATAACGTTTCAAGCGGGCAAGAGTAGGTCCGCTAGTGTCGGGGGTGCCCCAGACTGCAGGGAGGAGGAGAGACCGAGACAATAGATCACTTGTCCCTACAGCGCATTGGTCTCGTCGTACGCACAGTGAACCCCACCTCCGAGGCACTGGGAGAGAGTCAAACAGAGTGTGCAGGCAGCGATCCTGTGAACGTCTCAGCAGCTGAGTCAGCTTGTCTGCGAACTCGGTAGCCTGTTTTCTGTCCTCTGTGAAACGTGTGTGTGGTTGTGTGGGTGTGTTTGTGTGTGTATGTGTGTTTGTGCATGTGTGTGCCTGTGTGTGTGTGTGTGTGTGTGTGTTCACACTCATGCACGTAGCGTGACAGCTGCCTCTTAATGATTCCGCCCAGACTGCTAACCTCATCCTGTGTCTCTCCTCTGTGCGTGTGTGTGTGTGTGTGTGTGTGCGTGCCCGTGCGCTCGTGGTGTCTGCGCGCGTGTCTGAGCAGAGTCGGCGGAGCCGAGCTCCTCAGTGAGAGAGGCGGCGGCAGCAGCAGCCAGGAGCAGCAGCGTCCCCGACTCTCACTCCCCCCCGAGCGAAGACGCCGGTCACGGCGGCGGCAGCATCCCCACCACCGAGCTCGTCCTCAGCCAGCACCGCGGCCGGGCGGAGCCGGGCGACGACCTCACCGACAGCATGACCGCGCGGCAGATGTCCATCAAGGAGAGGTGAGACGCGGGTGGCCGTTGGGGAGGTGGGGGGGAGGAGATGTTCACCCTGCTGGTTCCTTAAGCGAGCAGGAGGGGAGTGCTTTATACCATGGGTGCCTTGTTCAAATGAAGCTATTGTGTGAGTGTGAACAGGGCAGCGAGCGTGCCGGCAGTGTAACGTCAGTTGAAAATGTCTTATCTGCTGAATGGGTGTGCCGTGCTGCTGATCTGTAAAGATTTTTTGAAATTTGAATATGAGTATGAAAAATTATGTGCTACGCTAACTGCAGTGTAACAGCAGAGAGAGACCATGTTTTTTTTTTTTTTGACTTTGTGAGTTTGTGATGTTTTTTTTTTTTTTTTGTCCCAGCTTGAGTATAAAAAATATGTAGCGTGGTAATCCATAGTGTGACAGTAGAAAGATGGCTTTTTTTTTACTTAATGAATCTGTATCTCATTTTATCTCATTTCTTTGTCTCAGCTTGTTTACATGTAGAGTGCTTTATTTCTAACTGGTAATGGAAAGGAGAGGAAGGTTTGGCTCGGCTGTCTTTCTGAGAGGCAGCAGGTACTCGGCTCTCACCTTGCCTCTCATTGCAGAATGTAGGTTGCAGTGGCGCATTTGATGTAAGTTTGAGATGTGGCGGGGGGGGGGGGGGTTTATTTTCGGCGGCCGCGGGGCACCGAGCGTTCAAGGAGAGCGTTCTAACCTCGTTCCCCTTAACGGAGGGAGGAAATTGGGTTGCGTCCCTGCTGCCGGTGCGTTAATTCTTCCTGTGAGCAGCGCTCCCTGTTCACCTGCCTTCACTTCTGCATCCACACGAATCGGACCGTTATTTCTTGTCAGCCTCTGCGTTTTTATTGAAAGCAATAGGAAAGGCATGCCAGGTTGCGCTCATGTCAGAAGGATTCAGAACTTGGAACCCATGCAAAGTAGGGCACTGCCACTACAGAATTCTACAGCATTATCTTGCATACTTTTATATCATCCTGCTCATTCATGTCATCCTATAAAGAAGTTCTGTCCATTGTTTTCAGCTACTACAGGAAGCAATTCGAAGTCTGTTGCTCTGTCTCTGAGCAATAGTGCTCTAATAGAGAACGATAGCTCTGATAAAGAATACTTGTTTTAAATTGGTGAGGTCAAATCCCAGATGGGACAGTCAAGCATTTTAGCATGTATTTGCAAAGGAGTGGTACCTGGCACCTCTTCCTATAAATGCTTCGGAATTCTGTATGATTAGGGGATGTGTGGAATGAAAATATGTTTAAACCCCACTGGCAAAACACCTTGTTTTAAATGTTAATATAGCTGATGTGTGTGCGTGTGTGTGTGTGTGTGTGTGTGTGTGTGTGTGTGTGTGTGTGTGTGAGAGAGAAAGGCATGTTTCCTGGCTGATAAACAGGCAGTGGGAGTGGTGTGATGGACGAGGGCCCGTGGTTGCTGTCTTGTCAGATGCCCGCTTTTTTATCTCGGTAACGCGCTGTGACGGGTGGCACGGGGGAGACCCCCTGCCGTTCCACAGCGGGGCGGGGGCAGCAGCAGCAGCTGCCGCGCCTCTCTGCGGCTTTTCCTGTTTTTTAGATCATTCCACGCTGGAGATCTCCATCTGCTCTGATCTGAGAACAGTCCGGCCGATCACATCCACAAAGATCCCCCCCCCCACCCCCCGCCCCTTGTGAGAGGGGCTGAATGTCACTTTGCAGGGGTCATATCTTTCTGGTGTTCCGGGTCTTTTTCAGGATGGCGGAGTTGATCCTTTGTGAGAGGGAAGGGGGGGGGGGGGGGGGGGGGGGGGGGTGAGGTGGGTGATGGGGGGGGCGGAGCTGAATGACCTCTTCAACATGGTTTCTTTTTGAGTGCGTTACCATTGTGAGTGACAGGGCTTCCATCACAGCAGACAATTTTCACTGGGTTCATTTAAAACAACAACAAAAAAAAAAAGTTCTGTTCCATTGTAGTCAATGGTGTTTTTCCGCACTGCTCCGGCTGTTGCCGTGTGACATTTCTGCCCTCCTAGGCTAGAAATGCATCGGCACTTATGGGCCTGACCACAGACCCGCCCCCCGAAATTGCTTACTGGGACACTAGACTTTTATAGGCACAAAGTAAAAATCTCAACTGTCATAAACAAATCATCGGGAGGTACACTTCGACCTGGCTGCATTATGAGTCTGGGATTGCTGTGTGCACAGTATCTTTGTAGGTGGTTTTGCGGTTCTATTGGTAGATGGCAGTAGATTAAAAAAAAGAAACATTTTTGGTGTATGCCAGAATGGTCGGTTTATTCTGCTCTTCAAATCTAGTTACATCTTGTGTGAGTTAGAGGCTCCAAATGAAAGTGCTTTGGTTTGCTGTGAGAGCATTTGTTTCAGTGGATCTGAAGGATGAGTCCTGCTCTCCTGGAAGGGATCAGAGGCTTGGAATACCTTCAGTGCAGCAGGTCTCTCCTGAAAAAAGTTGCTCAACCTGAGGCAAAACAACCCAAAACAGCTGTGTGTACTCGCAGCACATGGGTGACTGGGAAGTCATGTTTGCTCAGAGAGAGGAAATTGCACACGGATCCTCAAGGCTTGGGTCCCTTGTGGAATTAAATCTTCGCCCCTGTTCTGTGCCACAGATCGGTTCCACATGCAGGCATTGTACCCTGACTTCGCACCTGCCGCCAGGAAGACTGAGGCCCTATCAGTCTCTTCGTTTCACACTCAAGATGGCAGAGGCCACAGTTAGTTATCACAGTTATTGCTCACACTCACTGGTCTGGGAGTGTTGTTTAGCCTGGTCTGACACTGTTGCTCATTCAGCTTGAATGGATACACTTCTGTTCTATTGTGCTGGAAGTCGCTCTGGATAAGAGCATCTGCTAAATGCAGGTAATGTAGTGTAATGTCATGGTGTAAGACTGCCAGGGCAGTAAGCATGGTGATTTTGAAGGCTGGAGTGTATTTGAGAGTTGAAATTAGGTCAGTGTAGTCACTGACTTCAGTGACTACACTGACCTAATGTGGCTGGCATCCTTGTAGTGGTTAGTTTTTGGACCAGACAGGATTTCCACAGCGCCCTGAGAACAACCCCACTGTAGTACTGTGCGTTTTCACACCTGCGTCAGTGAACATCGGACAGGAAGAGGGATTGCCTCATATTACTGCTGCCCTGAAGTGGTAAAGGAGAGAGAGAGGCACGGTGGCTTGTTATTCTGTGCAATCGCCGCATTTCTCACACTCACATCTGTCACAGCTGGGTAGTGTAACACCATCAGTCAGGGAGACTCCACAAATGCAGGGTGCTGGCAGTCTGTCAAACGCACTCATCCTCACCGAGTCGAGCTCAGTGAGCGTGACATTTGAAATAAAGTGCGTTTGTGTGTATCTGCGTGTGGTGGTTTGTGAGTGTCTCTGCAATCCTGGTGTAGAGAGTGAGTGAAGTAGAGAGTGTGCGTGTTTGTGTTTTTGTGTGAGACATCATGTGTGTATGAGAGTATGTTGAGTTGTTTGCAAGTCTCTGTGTGTCTGTGTGTCTCTGTGTGTCTGTGTGTGTGTCTGTGTGTGTGTCTGTCTGTGTGTCTGTGTTTCTGTCTGTGTGTTTGTGTGTGTCTGTGTGTGTCTGTGTGTGTGTGTGTGTGTCTGTGTGTGTGTCTGTGTGTCTGTGTGTGTGTCTGTGTGTGTGTCTGTGTGTGTGTGTCTGTGTGTGTGTGTCTGTGTGTGTGTGTGTCTGTCTGTGTGTGTGTCTGTGTGTGTGTCTGTGTGTGTGTCTGTGTGTGTGTCTGTGTGTGTGTCTGTGTGTGTGTCTCTGTGTGTGTCTCTGTGTGTGTCTGTCTGTGTGTCTGTGTGTATGTATGTAGGGTAGTTTGCAAGAGAGGGTTTGTGTGTGTGTGTTACAGACGAGCACGTGTCTGTGTGTCTGTGTGTGTGTCTGTGTGTGTGCGTGTGCGTGTGTGTCTGTCTGTGTCTGTCTGTGTGTCTGTCTGTGTGTGTGTGTGTGTGTGTGTGTGTGTGTGTGTGTGTGTGTGTGTATGTGTGTCTGTGTGTATGTATGTAGGGTAGTTTGCAAGAGAGGGTTTGTGTGTGTGTGTGTTACAGACGAGCACGTGTCTGTGTGTCTGTGTGTCTGTGCGTGTGCGTGTGTGTCTGTGTGTCTGTGTGTCTGTGTGTGTGTGTGTGTGTGTGTGTGTGTATGTGTGTCTGTGTGTATGTATGTAGGGTAGTTTGCAAGAGAGGGTTCGTGTGTGTGTGTTACAGACGAGCACGTGTCTGTGTTTGTGGTGCGTGTGTCCTCCCTGTCTGCACGGGGCCACATCAATCCTCAGCCCTGCGTATAAACAGGCAGAGACTCAGGGCTGCGTTCCCTTCCTTCTTAGGCTGGCCCTTCTGCGGAAGAGCGGGGAGGAGGATTGGAGGAACAGGATCAACAAGAAGCAGGACGTAGCGAAGGTGGCCGGGGGTGAGCGCCACACACAGCTATTGGAGGTGGAGCAGAGCTTCAAGAAGAAGGTAACCTGACCTGTAACATCAGCCGAGAGCATGCCGTAACAGCTGACCCCCCGCTTCCTGTTTAACAAACACACTAATCCAGGCAGCCACTACAGTGCACCCTCTCTGTGTCCTGTTGGTGATTATGATGTCACTCCAATTATGATGTCAGTCCCTTCACCTCTCCCCTGTTGAAGCAAACATACTCTCCTAGCGAACTGTGATATGCACCACCACTTTTCGTATTTGTCAGAATACTGTCTGCTGTCTATGCAAATTTGACCGGTGAAAATCTGTATTATCACAGTGTTACTATGATATATATTTGTAACATCATGCAGAGCATGCGGAAATTTACAGGCTGTGAATGTCTGTGAATGGACTTGGTTTACTTTGTGATTGCTTTCAGGACGTGTAACACAAGGTTTTTTTTTTTTTTTTTTTCAAATCAAGCACATTTGATTCTAGTGCAGATAGGGTTGTTCCTTAGTGGATTCAGGTTAAGTTTTTTTTTGTTTTGTTTTGTTTTGTTTTGTTTTGTTTTTTGGCACTGTCACACCAGTGGCCGCCTCATGCAAACCTTTATCTCTCAAAAGGCATCTGAACTTTTCATGCTTTATAATACTTGCTCTTTAAAATGAATGCCAACTCAAATTATACTTACATTTAAAATATTCACAAACAATCATCTATGACTGTTACAAATGCCATTTTGTAGAAGAATTAATTTATTCATTCAGTTGTTGCCTTTACTCAGCCTGTACAGTAAGGCAAAATTCATGAAGGTGGATGCAGTCTGTCATAAATCGAAACAGAGGGGATGTGTATTTTCTGTGTATTTTCTGTCTGTACGTCTGCATGTCTTTGTCTAACACATCTAGGAGGGCTGTACACCAATAAATATTTCATTGTATTAGAAAGCATTTTTCCTTTCATGAAAGTATGTCCAACTGTGTGTGAATTTAAATGGGTTCACCAGCTGTTGAGAGGAATTCGGTTATAAATGTCTTGGTGAATAGCCTAGACTTTCTGCATATTGTAGTTCAGTTACTGTAATGTTCACCTATTTTCAACAAGGTGAAGAGCAATGTTTTTCAGTCTAAAAAGGTAGAGCAGAAATGAAAACATAGAGCAGAAATGTAGGACCTTCAGGTCCAAATAAATAAAACTAGGGGGGAAAAGTAAGATTCGGTTGAACAGCTCTCAAGATCCCAGCGGTGAGCTCAGTCATATCAAATGCCTGGTATCTGAATATCTAACAGTCACTTGGCAGGCAACAGAGGTTCACTTCAAAACTGAACCAATATCCGCCCCTAAGTTAGATGGGATTTCAGCATACTGTACAGCATACTCCACATTCTTACACTCTTCAGTTTCTTTATTTCCTTTCTGAGAGAAGTGGGGGACTCTGCTGAATTGGGTGCTGAACAATGCTGATCAGCTGGAATAGGAAGCAACAGCAATTTATTTTTTTATGTCAAAATACATTTTTAAGAGAAAATGAATTCCGACTCCCAGTGAAATCGTACGTTTTCTTGTAATAGGGGGTGTATATTTGCCTCAGTCAGTGATCTGATTAATTTAGAATTTGCAATTGTCAGTGCATATAATCAAATATATCAACTTTAGCTGTTAAAGGTGCTGGCTCTGTGTATCCAGTATTTGTTTGTGTTTGTTAGAATTATTTTCACTTTTCAGAATGCTTTGGTATAGTGATAATAAAATGTGTGAAATGTGTCACAGATACTCAGTTCTGTGTATTTTACATTGTAAGTTGTGCTTCCACCATTGTTAAAACTATAGCCGTTGTGACAAAGTATGGAAGGAAGGCCGGAGCTGAATATCTGGTCACAACAGAATGTCTGTGGCAGTGTTCTTGGCTTAAGAATGAGTATATCTGAGATGGTCAAAGATCCGACCCCAACTTTAACTTAATGACGGCCTTATGCAAAAAAAAAAGGATTGCATAATTTTAGCCAAGTGAAGTCATTCTGTTAATTGGAAACTTTGAGTAGTTGATCTTCTTCACAAGCGATAATGTCAAAATTCTAATTTATGGTAACGAGGAAAAAAGAGCCGAGGATGCTCCGTTTCCAGACTAAAGGGAGAACAAAGGGAATCTGATTTTAATTGTCTTTATTTGACAGATTTAAAAATGCAGTTATATATATAAAGTTATATTGGGAGACACTATAGATTGTATAGATCTATAGATGTACGATAGATTTCTCTTTTGGTTGTGTAGAGAGCCTGTGAAAGTGGTGTTTTAATAATAAACGAATTGCTGGTGTAGCTGTGCAGATCAGCAGTGCATGTCTCTGTCTGCATGTTGTCTGTTTCTTTTTCCATCTGTCGAACACTGCATGCGGTATGTTCTACACCTGTAACTCTGTTCGCATCTGTCTCGTCTCTCTGTCATTTCCTGCCTGATTTCTTTCATTCGTTTGAATAAATCTGATTTCAATCTCTGCATGGGAAGTGTAATTCTGTACCTGTCCAGTGGCGTAAGCCCATACACACTACTCTGTTTGGAATTATATCTGAGACTGCAGGGGGATTAGACGCTCATATCGCAAAACAGAGAGCCCAATTCGAGTATAAGGGTTTGCTGTTGAGTCCAAGGAGTTGACACTGGTTGACATTTCCAACCAAAGGCAATGAGGTGCTTAAGGGCCATAACTGAATGAAAATGTATGGATGGTGGTGATGGTTGACTGAGGCTTTGTGAACCCCAAAATGTGTAGAACTAGCATGCACTGTCAGTCAATGACGCATTTGGATGACATCAAAGAATTTGCAAAAGCACTATGATTGGTGTATGTCAGTGAGTCATTGCTAAAGCAGTAGTTCCATCCCTTTTGGGTGCATGAAGCCTCAACCTGCAATGACTAATAACCTGTTTTTAGAAAGCAGTCATGACTTGCAAGCAATATCTGTATTTTGTAGTTCCACTTTAGATTAGATGCAACTATCATCAAGTTTTTTTTTGGTTTTTTTTTTTTTTTTTTTTTTGGAAAACTAAGATGCAAATCGTCAGTCGTTTTTTACACTGCAAGTCTGTGGTGCTCTTGCGTCACATGATCTTCTCTCCGTCTTTACTCTTGATCTGTCGCCAAGGCCTTAGCATATAGGAGGTGGAAGTGAGACAATCTCATTGTTATCTTGTGACCTTGACATTTAACCACACCACTTTCATCTCCACCAGGTATCACAGCAGAAAAAAAAGACAGAAAAAACTAAATGCATGCAGTCACAATGGTGTTTGGAGATCGGACTCACACAATCTTAACAGTCTGTTAAGATTTTACTCACAGCCAGCTAAAGCAACAGTAACTGATAAATTGGATGTGCGATTCTTATCTACTGAGCTAAACATTGGATGTTTTTCAGGTACTCACTATTTTTTTTTTTTTTTTTTTTAAGATATGTGAAGTCTCAAGTCTCTCTCTTTTCATTTGCATGTCAGATAATGGTATGCAAATGACTGGTTGTCCGAGGGGTTTCCTAATGGGTGGTTGTCTTCAGTCAGTGCCTAGCCAAAAACATTTTCTGATAATGGACACAGACGACGTACTGCGAAATGTGTGTGTATATTGGTATGTCCAACCAGAAACAGAAGGGCTCACAATTAAAAAGGAAAAAAAGACTTGTTTTGCACACACACAAACCATTAAATAGCCATTTCAAACTAAATTTCCTTCACCATTTACACCCACATCAAACCACAGCTGGATATCCAGGGGTCTATGAAGATATGCAGTCTGTTGTCCGTTCTTTTACATATTACATGAATATGACCGTGTTGTTTGTGCACTGAATGTCAGTTATGTGTTGCAAATGGTGTAAAACTGGTAACCTACACAGCAGCAGCCACCTTTCACTGAGAAGAAGGCAGGGGTTCAAGGTGTGCGCAGTCCTACTGTGTTGGAGTGATGGAAGGGAATTGGGAACGTGAAACATGCCAGGGAAGTCCTGTTACAGTGCCCCGCAGGGGATGTAGTAGGCATCTGCTTTTGACCAGAGATGGGAGAGTGCGGCTTCATGAACCCCAGCGTGGGGTTGGAGCTATCATGTGACTCATCTGATCCAATCATAGTGGTTTTGAATGGGGCAGAGTCGGTGATTGGCAGTCCGAGGTTCACGGATCCGTTATGCGTGTTCACGAAGCCTCCTCCCTCCCATCTCTGATTTTTATGGCCTTTCAGCCACAACATTGCAATCTGTCCCGTTTGTTTCAACTTGTAGGAGGAGCCGGTAATAATTGACGATCATCACTGGGTAAGCTGAAGCTGAAGTCTGCTGGCAGGCACAACTGCCTGAACTCTGTGGTGTATGGTGTTCGGTTATGTTCTCCTCCTCTTAGACGCTACAGCGCTTGTGGGGTCATGATTTGCATTTCACTTTAACAATCATGGTGGCTTCTTCATGGGGGTACTGTACCAGTAGTGAACTCCACCTCAGCTCTCATCTGGCTCGCATTGATTTGTATGTACTGTATGCATACATGTTCTGATCACAGCTGGTGTAGCCTTTACATGTCATACTGTACCACCATTTGTTTTTGTCCAATCCATCCCCAGTGGGTCTGGTTGCGTGAAATTGTACAGATCTGAGCGGAAATCAACCGAACCCAACCCAGACTCTAAAAAATGTACTACCAACTCACCAGCATTCACTCACCACTGATAATTAAACCACAATCCAAGCTGCATGCTTCAGTGTTCACTTTGGTGTTTGAGAGGTTAGTGATGGTTGGGAGGATTTCAATGTGTGTGCTTTCCTGGTCTTTTCTTCTCTTTTCTGCTGTTCCTAGTTATGGTGATGCACTAGGAATCCAATCTCCCCAGAGCGTGTAGCGGGACACTTGCGTCGGAAATGAAAGTGATAAACGATCAAAGCGCGTAGTCTTTGATTGAAAGTGTGCTTGGATATCTGCAGCGTGTTTCCTGTTTATCCTCTCTCTCTCTCTCTCTTTCTCTCTACCCTTGTCTCTCTTTCACGCTCTCTCATTCTGTGTCTCTCTCTCTTCCTGCTTCTCTCTCTGTCTGCCCATGTCTCTGCCCTGGTCTGGCTGTGTGCTTCCTACTCCTCTCCATAGGAACCTGTCTATGCCTCCACCTACTCCCCTCCTCCCATATCCACTGGACATAAATGCCAGTATGTTGATCCTTATAACCAGGTGAGCACATGCATGGGCCCCTCATCTGGTTCGCCTTGATTGCCTGCATACCTGTCCACTGCCCCCCCCCCCCCCCCCCCTAAAAACACCACGCCTTTTAACATGTCCATGAAGGTGTTGATGTGCCGTAAAAAAACTAATCAATGCAGACCTCACATATCAGTGATGTGGGGCTGAGCAGGTGTACATTAAAGCAGTGTTTACAGTGATGCAGAGAAATGCCTTCTTTTAACAGCAAATGTCTAATGAGATAATTCCCTTCCCCTCCCTAAAATCCCCTCTTCCCCCAATCTCGCTGTGACAGACAGCGGCTGTGCTGTATGCATAGAGAATAGTAATGATCTCAAATCACTGCATCTAAACCCCCGCAATGCCCACCACCCCTTAAGTAAATCCTCGGTTTTCTGTCTCTCCTTTTAAACATGTTCCCCTTTAATCAGCTTGAGGAGACGTGGCTTTATTCCAGCACACTTTGTAGCACGTTCAAACAGTTGCTGCCTTTGTAGTGCGTAACGTGTTGATGGCTCAGGGAAGGGGAAAAACAAAAAAAAACAAGTCCTTTCCCAGCATTGGCGTTGCATCCAAATGCATTTTGTTTTCACTGTGGCTTTTTTTTTTTTAATCTGAAACTGTGTGTGTTTTCAGGCACCAGAACCCCCCCCCCCCCCCACCTACCCCCCACACCCATAGCTTTTATTATAGCTTTCATTTTTATGTCTCACTTTCTGAAATTCATAATCATTCTTTCTGTGGCCTTCCTGTAAGTTCCTGTTACAGTGTGAGCCCAGCTTGTGTCCCAGAGTAGCTATAAGAGCCTTCTATAACAGTTATGATGGACTAGTTTGCCCAAACTGAATTTAATCATACGGAAGCCCGTTTCATGTGACCTGTCTTCTCCTATGTGTTTTTCAAATGTCTCGTTACCTCCAAAGGTTGCCGCTGCTTTGATTATGCAATCTAGAATAAACGGGGAAAACGCCTAGAGTCGAGATTTCGCAGACATAAAATTACAGATGCATTAGATACAGCAGTTTTTCCGTTTGATCCATAGTTTTGTTGCCTTTTCACTGAGCTCAGTTGTGCAGGCAAAATACGAGGTGCAGCTCTTGAAGTGAGCTGCTGATTTAATTCGGGCCACTGCAAAGTGTTACTGCACACTGACGGAACCGGGACAACAGAACGTAATATGAATCCGTCTGACATGGTCATCTCAAACAAGTCTTCAGCACCCCAACTGTGGACAGTGAAATCCAGTGCAGATCCATATTGCCTTGGGCTTTGGATCTGCATTTGATCTGTATTTGAGATCTCCCAAAGCCCATTTACGAAGCGGACCCACTGCATGTGGAGAAACGCATCTGGATTTGTGCTCTGTAATGTGTGGAAAATCCAGGAATCTGCATGCTGTTTTTTTTTTTCTTTTCATATGGAAGAACAAATTATTCGAAGCAATTCAGATAAAGAACAGAGAAGAGGTGGATCTGTTGAGGATTGAATGTTTTTTTTTTTTTTTTTTTTTTGTTAAGCCCCTTAACTAATAAATAAATAAAACCGCATAGTGAAAATTAAAGCCAAGTACAGTGAGGGCTGTGTTCTGAAGCTCATAAAGCACGTCCGTTAGGGTTGGACATTTGTGTGAGCTTGGGTCTAAGTGATGATTGTGTGATGGGAAGAGTGCTGTGTGTTTAGCCTGTGGTGACATGGTGGCATGCTGACAATGCCAGGGCTCACCAAGGTGTGCCGCCCAGGGCCCTTGCTGTCCCTGAATCTCTTTAACTTCTTCCTGGTTGAGCTTCTTCCTCTGCGCTCTGTTCTCCTTCTCCTCATTCTCTGTTCTCTCCTCCTCTCCTGGTCTTCGTCTCTGTCTGTCTGTCTGTCCGTCTGTCCCTGGCCCCCCAAAGGCCAGCCCCCCCACTGTCAGGGAGCTCTATACCCTGCAAGTGGATGAGCGTCACCCCTGGAGATTGAAGGTGATATGCAAACCCCCTTCTCCACAGTGTGGTGTCCCCCCCCCCCCCCCCCCCTCCGCATAACTCTGACTGGAATTAATGGCATCTAACAGCTTAGTTTTAGAATGCAGAACTATGAGGACCACAGCTGTGCTGGGTGTGTGGGTGTGTGTGTGTGTGTGTGTGTGTGTGTGTGGGTGTGTGTGTGTGTGTGTGCGCATTGGGGACCTGTGTTCATACTGTTTTGTATGTGACTGTGTCACAAACAGAACAGAGTCAAAAAAAATTAAGGGGATCAGGATGTGGTTGTGTATGTGGACAGTTTTCATGAGAGCTCATTGTGTTCATTATACTGTGTTTGGCCTGGGTGATTAGCTTTAGATCTAACTTGAGCTTTAGCGTGCAGCTTTAGTAGTTTGTAGGCTAGTTTCCTCACTCCTTTAGCTTGCACTTTTGCGTGGTTAGTTTACCATACGTGGTTGTGTTAGTGCACATTAACGTAGCCATGTTTAAATTATTTACTTGATTTTTTTGTTTTCAACCTAAATGAAGCACTTTGGTGCTTCCTTACCTCACCTCCTGTTATCAGACTGAATCTCACAGCTGTTTCACATACCCAGTGGTGGTTTGCATCGGGGCAAGTGTCTCCTACGGTGGTCGCTTTTGTGGCTTGGTGTGGATGAGGAGCTGGGTTTGCAGGCTGTGCTCAGGTTACCTCTGTAGATCCTCTGTGACCTCTGACCCCCCCTGTATTTTCCAATCAGAGGATCGGAGAGGAGATCGAGGCCCACATGAGCATCGAGGAGAGGAAGCAGCTGATTCTCGCCAGGGAGGAGGCCTGGAAGGTCAAGGGAAAGGGTGTGGCCAACGACTCCACACAGTTCACCGTGGCAGGTCGCATGGTCAAGAAAGGTCAGCCTGCGTTTCCCGCTCTCCTCTGTGGAGCTTTGTGAATCATTTTCACTCATGAGGGGGGGGGGGGGGGGCGCATATCATCTAAGTTACAAGTCCTTTCAGCGCACTGCTCCCTTTTCATTAGAAACCCTAGACTGTATCATTTTCTGCTTCAGTGAAATAAAGACTCAAGGCCTCCCGTGTCCCATCAGTGTATGTGGTGGTCAGGGGTGTAATTCAGCCGTTTCGGTGATCATAGGTGGTGGCGCCCGGGGGATACAGTGGATTGTAGAGAGAAATCCTTTTCTCTCGCTGCTGTCGCCTGGCTCATCTCCTCTCATCTCCAGAGCTTTGCTTCCCCCCCCCAGCACCCCAGCCAGGCAGCACAGACTGCCCACCCTCAGTCATCCATCCAATTACACACACCACTGCCCTTCCTGATAGTGCAGACCACACCCACCCCCAGCCTAATAATACAGCTGACCTCCCTTAACCCATCCACCAACACAAATCACCAACTATTTCCTGTCAACATTGCATTACAGTTGCTTAGCAGATGCTCTTATCTGGAGCGGCTGGCATAGCTTGCTATTTTTATACATTATCCATGCCATCCAGCCGAATATTTGCTGAGGCAGTTCGGCAATACCTTGCCCATGGGCACAGCAGCAGTGCCCCTCTGGGGAATCAAACTGGCAGGTCTACGAGCCCTTTTCTTTTATGACTATACCACACTGCTGCCCAACGAGCACACATCACCCCGTATCACCTGTAAATTGACGCGAACCACCCCCAGTGACCCTATTGCTAAACAGCGACCATTCCATACTGCCCTTGTCAGTCCATAAACGAGCCCACCACCCGTCAGATTGCACAGATCACTCCCTGTCATGCGTGTAACGGCACTGACCAATCACTGCCAATGCACGACCGACACCCATTGCACCATCTCAGTATCCGGCTAAGACTAAGCAAACGCACCACCCCTGTCAAACCTAGACAAACGTACAACCTGTACCAGGATAACAATGTAACTTTATGAATTGCCTTGTTAAGGAAGAAATGGGAGATTTCGTGACCCAAATGCAGTCATCCTTACTTGGCTTTGAAGGTCATGGGTGAAACATTCGCTAAAGGGAACCGTCTTGAAGTGCCTAATGATTAGTCTGTGTCCTACTCTGCACTGGGCTACAGCCCTGCCATGACCTACATTCCTGCACGTTCTCATTGTATCTCTGCATTTTCTTTAACATCTAGATTTATAGTCCAATAGGTAGAACTGGCGAGGACTGCCATGCACCATTTAATGAGTGCTGAGGTTAGGAGAAGGGGACAAATGCGAATACATATTTTTAGTGTCTGAGTTATGGCCAAAAGGTTTTCATAACGCTCCTGTCTTTGGAAGCTTTTCTCGGCATGGCTTGGTCCTGTGCGAACCTTGAAACTGAACACAGTAGCACACATTTTCGCTGTTGATTTTATTATTATTCTCAGCATGCTAACCTCCATGTGTTGTGTTGAACTTGAGTTATTGTATTTATGTAGTGTATGTTGTGTTGTGTCTTGTGTCCTGTGGTCATGCTATTTTTTTGTTGTCGTACTTTGTGCTATCATTTTTTTTTTTACGTTGTATTGCATTATGTCGTGTTTTATCATCGTATTCTTTGTTGCATTGTGGTTTGTTCTGCTGTATTACGCTGTGTGATTGTGTCACGTTGTGCTGCGGATGTATCACATATTGCTGTGCTCTGCTATGCTGTTCTCTCGGATTTTCAAATTGTACTGATTTTTGCTGTGTTATTGTGCCGCCTCGTGTCACACTGTGCTGTGTTATGCTGTGTTGTGTCGCCTCTTGACACACTGAGCTGTGTTATGCTGTGTTATTGTGTTGTGTCAGACTGTGCTGTGCTCTTACTGTGTTACAGGTTTGGCGGCTCCCTCAGCGCTCTCCCCTGCACTTTCTCCGCTCTCCTCTAAAACCAAGAGCAGCACGCCTGCCATCTCCAAGCCCCAAGAAGGTCAGAGACAAACACACCATCTGTCTTCCTTATTTCTCATTTCCAGAGACTGTTGTGTGGCAGCGGTGCCGGGGGGGGGGGGGGGGTTGGAGGTGCTAGACCACAGGCTCCAGCATAGTATCGCTCTGAGGGACCATGCAGGCCTTCATGACTATTTTAGGCAGTTCAGTGTGACAGAGTTATGCCCTTAAGCCTTATCAAGTGCATTCCTTGCGGATGGATGTAAACTTGGCTCCTTTAAAAAAAACTCTGTTAAAAAACTGAGGAAGCCTTGTTACGAGCGTCAGAATGTTGCCGCTCAGTATGCAGTTTGTTATGCTACGATTACCCTGTGGTTTATCTCCAAAGAGTTCACATGAATATAGTCAATGCTATTCTCCATGCATTATTGAGGCGTGGTGGAAGGGCACCGCTGTTGTACTGTTGACCATGTTGCCTTATCAGAATTGCTCCAGTAAATACGAAGCCATAAAAAATGTATAATGCATAAAATGTTGCAAAAGGGCAGTAAATGAATAAATAATGTTGTGTCGTATATCTGTCAGAATTTTGTAAGAGAATGAATTACAGATAGTGAATTGTTCTTCATTATTGATGAATTAACTGTGTGTGTTCTTTCCTTTTTTCCTGGTAAGAAATGGAGGAATTGCGCAATATAGCAGGTGTTTGTCCGCTTCTTTCGCTGTTGTCGGTGTTGTACCTGACGTGCTAGTCCTGTATGTGGAAGTCAGTGTTACAGTGATGTAGTTGTGATTATTGATTTTGTTTCGTGAAAATACATCTTTGCCTCAGGGGCACGTAAGGTTGTTCACAAGAAAAGAAAGACTGTGGAAAATGTTCGGTTGAAAGTGCTATTGATTTCTCATTTCGCTCTGGAAAGGCCGTATATATTCTTCATGCTTGACGCATCCAACCAAACACACAGGTTTAATGGTCAGGTACCGTACTCTTTCCAGAGAAGGTAAAACTCATTTCAAGCTCTCGCTGGAACAACCATAGGTGTTCCTGCAGCTGTCAGTGGAAAAATTTTTTCAGCCTGTGGCTGAGTAGTTTTCCCAATGTGACAGTTGATAAATATCCTGTTTTTTGTGGGCTTTTTTTTATGATCTTGTTTTTGCAGACATTGAAGCCAGGCCAGATATGAATTTGGAGTCTGACAGAAAGCTTGATAGATTGGAGTCGTTCTTGGGAAAGCTGAACAGTAAAGGTTAGTAGCTTGTGTGGCCACTCCTGGCATGCTGGTTACTGTAGTTGTTTTATGTGGTGTCACTGAGGCTTTTTTTTTTTTTTTTTTTTGGCCCTCTCTGGATCAGTGGCTGGGCTACAGGAGACGACGGTGACGGTCACAGAAAAGACCGTCAAGGAGGTGATGAAGCTGGACGACGAGATCTTCTCCAAATTCTACCGGCGCGTGGCCGACCTGCCCCTCGTGAGCGGCGAGGTCGAGATCGATGACGACTTCGACGCCATCTTCGGTCCTCAGATGCCTACGTGAGCACGGCCGCCTTCCTTCCTCTCAGAGCACATCCTCATCCGTTACATTATATTACATTACACTACATTACATTCATTTAGCAGACGCTCTTATCCAGAGCGACTTCCAGCACAATGGAACAGAAGTGTATCCATCCAAATTAAATGAGTAACAGTGTCAGACCAGGTTAATAATACTTCCAGATCAGTGAGTGTAAGCACAACACCACACCATTCAAGCACTGCCATACGTTAACTTGTACTAACCTGAGTCTAGAAAATGGGGGGAAAACAGCCTAGAAAACTAAGGGAAGTCAAGTTCTTCCCTTAGAATGTAGTCTCTGAATACAGTATACAGTTCCTGTCCCCATTGTCACCTGCTCTCCTCTCACCAAAACTCTGCAATTAGTCCAGAGCAGGGATAGTATTGAGCAGCAGATCAGTGATAGCATAAGATAGCTCCACCCTCAGTGGGGTTTGTGATGCCTTGCTCTTCCCCATTATTTTCCATATTGTGGTTTCGCAGAAGCTTGTCCATACTGTAGCACCATCTCCACCTGACCCCTCCTTCCCCCCCAGGCTGACCTCAGACATGGTCCAGCACAAGAGGGCGGTGCGGCCGGTCCGTAACGTCCAGGCCTCCCGGAACCCGCTGAAGATGCTGGCGGCCAGGGAGGACATCCGTCACGAGTACACGGAGCAGCGGCTCAACGTGGCCCTGCTGGAGTCCAAGAGGATGAAGGCCGAGAAGAGTGAGCGCCCTCGTCTCGGCCCTGTCTGTCTTTTAGTCTTACCTTCCTACCCTCTCTTTTATTCTTGGCGAAAAGAAACATACTGTGCCCTCTTTTCTTTTTATTCTGGGCGGCAGTGTAGCATAGCAGTAAGGAGCAGGGCTTGTCATGAGAGGTTGTTGGTTCGATTCCCCCGCTGAGCCACTGCTGCTGTACCCTTGGGCAAGGTACTTAACCCACAATTGCCTCAGTAAATATCCAGCTGTATAAATGGATAACATTGTGAATAAAAAAAATATGTAACCTATGTAAGTCCCTCTGGGTAAGAGCGTCTGCTAAATGACGTAATATAATGTAAAAGAAACATCCTCCAGCGTCTTTGGTGGTGGCTTGCGAATTGAGTGTTGGGAGAGGTGGCACATAAATGGCCATGACTTGTGACAGGACTTGCACAGTGTAAAGGAGCAGGAGCTGCCCTCAGATCAGTTCACAATGACACAACATCTCAAACAAGCACAGACATCTCAGGCAAGTCATGATTACACAGGATGCTTGAAGCCTGCTGTTTGTAAGTCACGCGTAAGAGCTGGCAACACAGCTCTTTCATGCGGATAGTTGTGGGTACAGGCTATCAGACATCTGTTTGTAGCTGAATCTTAAAGCAGGAAGAAAATTGTATTTGAAAGAAAATCCATTTGCTGTTGTGTCAGAGGATATTGCAAATGCAGGTTCAGAGCAGTTCTGTAGTGTTTTTTCTAGAGAAAAATATAGTACATCTGAACCCACAAACCAGGCAGGTTTCACTCATGACTTCCTCTTTCCATAAGCTCTGTGCGCTCAGCACCAAAGACATGCAGTGGTCCTTCCTGTCAGTTCTGGCTGAATTTATATCAACTTTGTTCAAGCTTACAAGTTCCTCTTGGAGAAAACGTGTTTAAAAGAATTGCCAAGAACCAGCAGAGACTTTCCACCGAGAAACTGGCCCCACCTTTTAATGCAGAGTAGCTGTAAACCTTGGAAGGAGGTATTTACATTCTGTTGACATGAAGGAGCAACAGGGAGAATGGTTTGCTTCACATGGACATATTTCAGAATCTATTTTTACTGTATGTTTTAGCCAAATAAAACAAAATACCAAACTTAATCCATGTAAGTATCTAGATTTGATGTTTTGACATCTGATATTTTCAAATAGGCCATTTTATCTAATTAGATTTTTAAAGCCATGACTGCCTACTTGAAAATAGAGGATTTTTTTAAAATAAAATTAGTCTGTTGAATTGAATCGGTATGAAGGGCATTCATTTCTTTCAGTAAAAGATCAAACCACTCTTTGTGTTCATGAAAATAGTTACAAAGGGAGCCTTTCTGTTTGAGTTGAGGTCACTGAGTCATTGTTTTCCCAGTCTTTGCGTGCATGTTGACGTGTGTCAGAGTGAGTTGGTGTTTGAGTGTGTGTTGAGTGTGTCAGTGCATGTATATGTTTGTGGGTGTCTATGCATGCGCATCAGCAAATCAGCAAAAGTGAGGCCTTCAGTCTTAACAGAAAATCATTGTTTTACAGTAAGACCTCACTAGATTTCCTCTAGTCTTAGCTGAAATGCTCTTGGTTGTACAGTAAGATCTCACTACAGTTTCTCTAATTTTAACTGAAATGTTCTTTGTTGTGCGGGAAGACCTCACTAGATTTCCTCTTGTCTTAGATGAAATTGACATTGTTGATCTGCCTCTTCTCTAAGCGTGCAGTTCTCCCTGTGTTTCAGTGAGTAAGAACTCGGGGTACTCCCAGGTGGCTCTGGCGGGCCTGGCCAGCAAGGAGAACTTCAGCAGCGTCAGCCTGCGCAGCGTCAACATCTCGGAGCAGATGTCCAACAACAGCGCCGTGCCCTACAAGAAGCTGATGCTCCTGCAGATCAAAGGTGAGGCCGTCCCCTGCCCACGATCAGCCAGCCAGTTACAATACAGCAGTGTAGCACAGTGGTAAGGAGCAGGGCTCGTAACCGAAAGGTTGCTGGTTTGATTCCCTGCAGGGGCGCTGCTGCTGTACCCTTGGGCAAGGTACTTCAGTAAATATCAGGTAGCCTCAGTAAATATCCAGCTGTATAATTGGATAAAACTGTAACCTGTGTAAGTTGATCTGGATACGAGCATCTGCAATGTAATGCAATATTGCAATTCACTTTTTTTAGCAGATGCTCGTATCAAGAGTGCTGTGTGTACAGCTTACAGTTTTTAAACGTCACGCATGTGATCTTTATGTTATCCAGCCAATCAAGTGTCAGCCATGAAGCGTCAGCATATGAGCCTGGGCAGCTGACAGGATTTTGGGCTTTATTTCTGTAGAAATAAGCCCCTTTTGGCAGATTGGATGCCCTTTGGCAGTGTTATTGCAATGCTGTCTGATAAACTGAGAGGAGACGGTGTTGACTTTAGTAGTTAAAGAGGAAGAGCAGTTTTCATACATGCATGTTCGTTGGTTCTGCAGGTGTGAAATTCTCTCTGACCCTCATAATGTCCGTGACAGGACAGGACAGCTTTATCTGCATTAATGTCTATGAGATTTGTACACTTTTTCCCCCTTTTTCAGTGTGATCGTGGCCTTTTTAGCAGACTGTACTCTTAAGTTTGTTGTGCTTTTAGTGTTCAACGTGAGTTTATGCTAGCCAGCCTGCATCCTTCAGGTCTTTGGGGAAGATTGCTGAAAATGTACCAGAGCACCCCTGAATAGACAACTGAGAGAACCAAGAGTGCGCTCAACAAGTTACTTCTTCCGAGGACCAGTGTGCCCCCATGAGACTTCATTGTACAGATTTACTCCTATATTTTAAGGAAAGCCCAGTCTTCCCCTTTCAAAATCTGCATCTCTCCAGCTGCAGAAACTGTGAGGCCACTGCCCTACAAAGCAGAGATTAGGTGCAGCCTTGTGGAAAAGATAGACAAGGAGCTGGGCTGTATTTATAAATAAGAGGCTTCTATGGATTTGGTCAAAGCAAACAGTATTTTGCAGTAAAAAAAAAAAAAAAAACTTGTGCTGCGGTGCAGCAATGTTTTAATGAGCTTCTCTCTTCTTTCTTGAGATTCCAGAGTCCGTGAGGCTCATTAAGACAAGTATGGGAAAGTCGGATCAAATAACAATGTTCCGTTTTTAACTTCTTCTGCTTCTTATTTTATTTTATGTTCCAATTTTACTCAAGGCCTCTTTATAGCGATGAGTGCCTCACATTGGCCTGTGTCCAGCGTTGAAATGTTAGCGGTAAGCTCTGCTGGATAAGTAAGAAGGTCAGGTATTTGGGGATGGTCCATCATGAGCCTTCACATGTCCTGTTTTCAGTTGCCTTGCTTCTTCCCCCAATATTTACAGGCCGGAGCACTCCTGTGGTCCAGGAGCTGCATTCCTAAAAGCAAGCCCCACCTCCTCATGTCAGTCACGGCCACCCCCACCCCCTGCCTGGACTGCCCAGCTGCTCTGACCCCCCTCTCCCACTCTAATCCTCCCTAATCCAATAAGAGCGGGTTGACTGTTTTTTTTTTTTGTTTGTTTGTTTTTTTTCCCCCTTTTTGATTACCAGCCAAACCTTGGGGAAAGGTGTATATTTTTACCTGCTGTTTTGAACGTCAGCTGTTCGCTAAAGCAGGGGGAGTGGTTTGATGGGGGCACAGAGTATTGATTGGTTGTGTACAGTGTTGCGGGGGTAGAGACGTGCCGTTGAGGAGCCGTGATGGACACTGTTGTGTTTTGAACCAGGCCGGCGGCACGTCCAGACCCGGCTAGTCGAGCCCAGATCCTCCTCCCTGAACAGCGGAGACTGCTTCCTGCTGGTCACGCCACATCACTGCTTCATCTGGACGGGGGAGTTCGCCAACGTCATCGAGAAGGCTAAAGTGAGCTTGAGTTTATGTCCCTGTCCTGTAATTAATCCTCAGATGTACACTCACTCACTCACTCACTCACTCACTCACTCACAGTGCACAGTATTAACCAATGTACCTCAAATGGCTTTCATTTTGATTTAAAGGCCAGGGTCAAAGGTCATCTGAATCAGGCAGCTAACCCCAGTAAGCTTTTCTGCGCAGAGACTCTTTAGATAGACTCTTTAAATCCCTAGTCTGTAGGTAAAGACAGTGAGAGCTGCCCTTGTGTACTGTTGCTCTTGTTTAGAGGCCCCTCTCCTTGTCACACTGCAGCACATCCTCTATTTCAGGGACGCACTCATCATCCTCTAGCTGTTCCTCCCACCCCTGGAGGATATGGTGGGGTGTGTGCGTGTGTCCTCCTTTCGAAGGAAACGCGTCATTCGGACAAACGCTTTTAAAACGCCTTTATCAGGACTGTTTCCCCACCTCTGCCACATCCCAGATAGCGTGAACCATCACAGCCTGTGGGGCGTTGGCATTCAGAAAGCGTGTAGTTGCCAGTAAGCTGGATATGTGACTAAACTCTGCCTTCACATGATATCACTGTGGAGGCATACGTGAGAATAATAATGCAGCTGACAAGATATGACTTTTTTTTTTTGCTAACTCAGAGGGACCAACTCGGGCCACAGTCACGACAAGTGTGAGAGCTGTTTGAAGCAGAGCACGATAATTGGAGCGTGAGTCATCGTAGTTGTGTTAAAGTGAACTGCCTCAGATACGCTGTGGTTTCATCTGCACAGTGGAAAAGCGCAGCAGCCGAATGCTGAAACTCTCCACGCTGGTTGTTCTGTATATTAATCAATGGTAAAATCTCTGGTAAAAACAGTAAAAACGAAATCCTGAATTTATAGAATACAACTTGAATATTGCAAAATACATAATATATTTTAACTAAGCATCTGTTGTGGCATAGATTTTACTCTATGCAATTTCAACGAATACAGATTATTTTGACGCCAATAAAAAAATATGCTCCTTTCATTTACAAGATGAATGGTTTTTAGTCCCATTAAATTTCAGTTGGGGGGGGGGCGGGGGGGGGGGGGGGGGGGGGGGCGTTTAAAAGCTGAAGCTATGGTTCACGTGCAGGAAGTAAACAGCCTGAGGGAAGGAGCTGTGATGTTACAACACAGGAAGTGAGTTCTGTGTGGGCCCAGCTGCAGGAAGCCACTGCAGACGTGGGACTGACAGCCCATGGTTTGCCATAGACCTTCGCTTTTTGCTCTCTCGTTTCCCGCCATGGGGTGCCTCCCCTCTGCCCTCTCTCCGAACAGCCAATGCCTCACGCAGCCTGTCCTCAGAGTTTAGGCTCTGTTCCTTGAAAAGTGTTGGGGCCTCATGGGAAAAGGCTTTAAGCAATGTACATTGTTTCTACTTTCACTCGCTGTTCACGTGTGTGTTTTGTGTCGGAGAGTTTGGTACTAAATCTTTCTACAGTCTCACCCCTGAGGGCTTTTGGCAAAACGCCCGAAATGTCTTATTTATAGAGATACTTACCCTCTAACCCCTTCCGGCTTTGTCCCAGGCGTCTGAGCTAGCCACTTTCATCCAGACCAAGAGGGACCTTGGCTGCAGGGCCGGCTATGTGCAGACCATCGAGGAGGGGATCAACACCCACAGCCACGCCGCCAAAGACTTCTGGAGGATTCTTGGCGGACAGTCCAGCTACCAGGGTAAGCGCCGACCGCCGTGTCTGCTTTAGTACACTCTGGTTCGTACCACTAATATAGTCCTGCGTGCTGCAGGTCACGCATGTGTCCGTCCGCACCGACGCCCACTTTAAGCCGTCAGTCATGTCCCAGCATGGCTATGCTATGCTACTGCCATGGCACGGCTTGTGGCTCCAGACCCAGCAGACAGAAATAGCATAAAGCAGGGCAGCAGTGTGGCATAGCGGGAGGGATCAGGGCTCACAAACCAGTACATTGCCTGTTTGATTCCCAGGTGGAGCAGTGCTATTGTAGCCTTGGAAAGGGCCTCAGTAAATGTCCAGCTGTGTGAATGGATAACGTGTAAAACTGTAACCAATGTAAGTCCCTCTGGATAAGAGTGTCTGCTAAATGACGATAATGTGACAAAAAATATCTAGGTCTATAAACGGGTGATTGGTTAACTGTGTAAGTCACACTGGACAAGAGCCTATTTGAAATGTCGTAAGTTGCATTTGAAAGAATTTAACAGAGTAAAGATCAGATCAGTGTGGGCAGGTGTGTGAACGCATGTATTGGCGAGGAGGGGTGGGGGTCATTTCTGAGAAGCCAGGCGACAAAGCTGTGAAGCTGTGAATCGCAGGCAGAACCCGTACACCGTGCCTCACGGCTCTGCTTCCTGTGTCCCTCAGCGGCGGGGACGCCTGAGGAGGACGAGTTGTACGAAACCGCCATCGTGGAGACCAACTGCATCTACCGCCTGGTGGACGACAAGCTGGTGCCTGACGATGACTACTGGGGGAAAGTCCCCCGCTGCACGCTGCTCAGCTCCAAAGAGGTCAGCTGGTGTCACCGTGGAAAGCCTCTGCGTTAAGGTTTTGGAGGCATGGGCTATATAACGCTGCTTCTGACAGCTCTTAAATGCAGTTATAACCACCCATTCACATGTTTAGCTATAAATCTACACCTATAAATGATGTCATAGTTTGAATTGTTGTTTTATAGTTTTCTTTATTGGACTTGTTGTTTTTCCAATGGTTACTTGCATCTTTCCCTATCTAATAAATGTTAAAAAAATACACTCCCAGAGTGTCACCTACTATGGGACTTTTCTTTGGGGAGGGGGGAATCAACCCCTGAGGTATATATTAAAATAGAGCTTGGGGATAATGTCTAGAGTTCTGGAAAAATGTAAAAATTAATATTTGCTTGTACTGAACACATGTCTAGCATTCATGGCATTTGAATGGAAAAGATGTCAATTCTTGCATGTCCGACCGAAAAACCTAACCTTAGTTTTCAAGCTACAAAGTAATGTAATGTCAGTTTGATAAGGTTGATTACAGATAGTAGTCAGTAACTGTTATTAAAATTACTGATAATATCCTAGCTAACAGCGCTAGGTGTCCTTTAATAGTGTAAATACATTTGCAATCCACAGAAGGTTTATAGTGGGGTGATTGGAGGTGTCTATCCACTGTTTCTCAGTCGTCTTCTCATTGCTTTGTAACGCATTCATTGGTGCTACTTGTGTTGAAACATCTTGTGTAACATGTGGTTGCCATGCCAACCCTCCACCTGTGCTGCCCCGCAGGTGCTGGTGTTTGACTTCGGCAGCGAGGTGTACGTGTGGCACGGCAAGGAGGTGACGCTGGCGCAGAGGAAGGTGGCCTTCCAGCTGGCCAAGCACCTGTGGAACGGCACCTTCGACTACACCAACTGTGACATCAACCCGCTGGACCCGGGAGAGTGCAACACGCTCATACCCAGGCAGGCCACGCCTCCTCTCACCCAATCGTCTGACACCCCATTTATTCCCCCCCACCATCCTTGCCCCCTGCCCCCCCCCGTGAGCTCCTCACGAACCTGTTCCTCAATGTCAGTATCACAGACACATTCTCCTCTGCGGTGTCACTTCTCTAAAACAAAAAAAACTTCCCTTTCTCTCAGATGAGTATCTTTTCTGGTTAATGCTAACAAGCATAATTCTCACTCTACAAGCTTGACCTCAGTGTCACAGTCCCCTTACAGCATTACAGTATGCACTTATCTGGAGGGACTTGCAAAGCAAAGCTGCGTAAGTGCATTAATAAGTGCTTCAGTGATGTGTGCTGGAGAATTCACTCATAATATAAACAAGGAAATATGACGCTGGAAGTCTGTTTCATAGCTTGTCAGATATGTTTGTTCGTGTGCAGCCATGTCACACATCATGGAGGTTATTAATGGACGGGCTCTTGAATTGATTTGCTGCGCCAACCAAACGGAAAAACTGTTTTGTCCACAAAGGTCGATTCTTAATCTGTGGTTTCATCTCCACGATACTGAACGCTCAACGTGATCCTAATCACTCGCTCTGAGCCAAGTGCTGCTGTTTCAAGGGTGTAAACACTCTGGGTAATGGAACAGTGTCCATTTATAGTGTATACTGTGCACTCAGGCCCATAAAAAGGCTGTGTGTCTGTGTGTGTGTCTGTCTGTCTGTGTCTGTCTGTGTGTGTCTGTCTGTGTGTGTCTGTGTGTCTGTCTGTGTGTGTCTGTGTCTGTCTGTGTGTGTCTGTGTCTGTCTGTGTGTCTGTCTGTCTGTGTGTGTGTCTGTCTGTGTGTGTCTGTGTGTGTCTGTCTGTGTGTGTCTGTCTGTGTGTCTGTCTGTGTGTCTGTCTGTGTGTCTGTCTGTCTGTGTGTCTGTCTGTGCGTGTGTGTCTGTGCGCGCGCGCATGTACATCTGTGTGCATACACTTATGTGTGTGTGTGCGTGCGTGTACGTCTGTGTACGTACGTGTGTGTGTGCATGCGTGTACGTCTGTGTACGTACGTGTGTGTGTGTGTGCGTGCGTGTACGTCTGTGTACGTACGTGTGTGTGTGCATGCGTGTACGTCTGTGTGTACGTACGTGTGTGTGTGTGCGTGCGTGCCTGTACGTCTGTGTACGTACGTGTGTGTGTGCTTGTATGCATGTACGTCTGTGTACGTACGTGTGTGTGTGCTTGTATGCATGTCGAACCGACAAACCTGACGGTGCTGTGCTGCTTGCCTTCTGCAGGAAAGGACAGGGCCGGCCAGACTGGGCCGTCTTTGGCCGGTTGACTGAGCACAATGAGACCACCCTGTTCAAGGAGAAGTTCCTGGACTGGACACAAGGAAAGAAATCCCCCCCCAAGAACGGCACAGAGCATGTGGCTGAGCACAAGGTAGGTCCTCCTGTGGGCACAGTCAGCAGCTGATAAAATGGCATTACAGCTGCTGTGTTACATGAGGTCACAAGTGCATTACAGCTGCATTGTACAGGAGGTCACAAAAGCATTACAACTGTAGTGTTAGAGGAGTGCATAACTCCATTACAGATGTAGTGATTCTGCCTGACAGATCTCATTCTTTCCCTTGAGCTCATTAGCCAAATGACCACAGCATTTGCCAAAGACCTGTTTTAAAGGTTTTCTATGCTCTTTTGGCAGGCCTCACTTTACCGAACTTCATCCCTAGGGTGTGTCATCAGGCATAATGCCTTATGTTTATGTGTGCATGTGTGTATTTGTGTGTGTGTCTACATCTGTGTCTGAGTACCTCTGTGTGTATGTGTCTGTGTGTACACACTGCATCTTCCAATTGGCCATATCTCACCTCTCTCTCTCTCTCTCCCTCTCTCTCCCCCTCCTCCGCCCCGCCCCCAGGACCAGCAGGCCGGTGAGAGCCGGCCGTACGACGTGACGCTGATGCTGCCTCTGCTGCAGACGCCGGTGAGGACAGTGCTGGACGGGGCAAACGTGGGCCGGGGCTACGGCCTGGTGGAGGGGGACGAGCACAGGCACTTCAGCATCAGCACGCTGTCTGTGGACGTGTGGCACATCCTGGAGTTCGACTACAGCCGGCTGCCCAAGCAGAGCATCGGCCAGTTCCACGAGGGCGACACCTACGTGGTCAAGTGGAAGTACATGGTGAGCACAGCAGGTCAGTGTCAACGCCCGTCCCGTCCCCCCCCCCCCCGTGACACCCGCCCCCACACACCCACCTCCTCTCTCACCCACCGTGACACACGGGTGACAGCAGGGCCCCCCGTTGCACTCCACCCCCTTGTCACCTTGTCACCTCCAGCTGCACTGGGACAGGGGGATTACACGCTGTTTTTTGGGTGCTGTGCGGTGCCACTGAGTTGTTTGCGCTGCGGCTTTATTTAGCACGGGAGGTCAGCTGAGAGCTCGTGTCTGTCCTGCTGTGCTGACAGGTGTGGTCTGTTGTTTTCTGTGCTGTACTGCTGTACTGCTGTACAGGTCTCTTGATCATGGGATCTCGTGCGCACTTCGGCGGCTTTGCTTTCAAAGTCACTCTCGACGAGAGCGTTTGCCAAGCGACCAAACGCGAAAATATAAATGGGGCAAGCAGGCGACATTTCACAGACTGTCAGCTGTAGACCAGTCGATTAGGTAGTCAGATCGAAAAGGGCTAATCTGGGGCTTGAGTCAGCAGCATGGTGGTTAATACCCTGACTCTGTTTACAAGCGCCATGGGATCTTTAAATCTTTAATAACCAAAGTTGCGTTATCATACGCTCCTCCTATTTAAACCTTAAGGGCCTTGAGGACCCTCATTTCAGCTTACAACAAACAGAGAAATACATGGAGCAGTTTTCTCCTCTCCTGAAGCGCTACATGCAATATCCTATTTTATACTCGTGTCTCCTCTGTGGACCATATAAAGAGCTCGCACGAGGCTGTCCAAGCTCGTCCTCTCTTGGCATGTTTAGGTAATAATTTTCCACAGTGTAAACTGGAGGGATGAGAATGTAATTCCATACTGTATTACGGGCATCCAACCCCCCCCGGTACATTACCGCGCTCCATTTCTTCCAGAATGCAGACCGACGGTAAACCATAACACCATAAATCGTGAGAATTCGTCCGAGGCTGGAGTTTAAGAGCCGTTGAGATGATATATGGAGAGGCTTTGGTTGGGAGAGATCCCGTGCTTAGCCTGGTGTCTGGCTTAAGCCAGCGAGCCGATTACTGTGAGAACGGCTTCAAAGACACCATTGACTCAGAGTTCCAGTTATGACCCCATGAGAAGACTACTGCTTATTGCTGAGTAAGAGCTTCTCTTTACAGCCTGCTGTTTGGCCGTGTGTTTGCTGTTTGTGTCAGAGGGGACAATGACTGACGGGTGGCAGTGTAGCATAGTGGTTAAGGCGCAGGACTTGTAACTGAAAGGTTGCCGGTTCGATCCCTGCTGGGACACTGCTGCTGTACCCTTGGGCAAGGTACTTAACCCACAATTGCCTCAGTAAATATCCAGCTGTATAAATGGATAACATTGTAAAGAACTGTAACCTATGTAAGTCGCTTTGGATAAAAGCGTCTGCCAAATGAATAAATGTAAATGTAAATGTAAATGACGTGTCAAGTCTGAAATCTGTTTTGTGTATCTTTGGCTGCTGTTTCTCTTCTGATGGTGAACTATTTTTGAACTGTTGGTGAACTGTTGTGCACCCCACATTTGCCATAGTTTTTGCTCATGTATTTTATTTCGCAGACACAGAGACGAGGTCAAGTCTTAATAGTTAGAAGTACGGAGAACAGCTAAAAGTAAAGACTGTAATGAGGTCTACTAAGCACAGCTATATGTATTCACAAGCGTTTGACTAGTTGACTACTTAAAGTAATCCCCCGAAGCTTAGTAATGCAATCAGTAATGCATTAGTATGCTCACTCCTCTCCTTTAAAAAGGAATTTCATTGGGGAAAAAGTGGTCAGCTTTCAGATAAATGAAAAGCAGTTGAGAACTTCTGAGAAAAAAAACATTTTCCTTTTGAGAATGAAGAGGGTTTTTCCATGATATTAAACTAAAGTGGCATTTCCTCATACAGATCTATAAAAATAAGAGAAGCCTAGTTCCTTTAATATAAGCTAAGGCATATACTGATTTGTGTATATGTGCGTGTGCCTCTATGTGTCTGTCTGTGTGTGCGCGCATGTGCACGTGTGTGTGTGTGTGCCTGTGTCTGTCTGTCTGCATGTGTGCGGTCGCGTGTGTGTGTGTCTGTGCCTCTGCAGTTGGGAAGAGGCAGAACCCGGAGCAGGTGCGGAGCGCGGGCCCTGGGAAGGAGAAGTGTGCCTATTTCTTCTGGCAGGGCCGCAACTCTACGGTCAGCGAGAAGGGCACATCAGCGCTGATGACGGTGGAGCTGGATGAAGAGAGAGGGGCCCAGGTACAGTGGTGCTCGCCCTCTATGCTGAGCTGAGCGCAAACCCCAGCCTTACACATTGACCTGAGATCAGTCCAAACTCCTCACTGTGTAAAAGGAAGACTTAATCATCAGGCAGTGGATCTGATGGTTATTGTTCAGAGGTGACCAGAACGACACTCTTCTGTAACAAAGTTCCTGCAGCACGGTAGCTCTTGGTTATGTTCAGGTGCAACCTTACAGATGAGCTCAGTGCTCAGTGTATTACGACTGCTGACTCCACTATTGAAAAAATGACTCTCCTGTGCTATTGAGCGTGACTTTCCTGTACTATTGATAGCAGGACTTTGCTGTGCTGCTGAGATCAGGACTCTGCTATTTTCCAGGTCCTGTTGTCAGCAGTGATATCAGTAGCCGGTAGCAGTGATATCTACAGCCGGCTTAGACCAGTAGCAGTGATATCTACAGCCGGCTTAGACCAGTAGCAGTGATATCTACAGCCAGCTTAGACCAGTAGCAGTGATATCTCCAGCCGATTCAGACCAATAGCAGTGGTACCTCCAGCCTGTAGCAGTGGTACCTCCAGCCTGTAGCAGTGGTATCTCCAGCCCTTTAGCAGTGGTATCTCCAGCCCTTTAGCAGTGGTATCTCCAGCCCTTTAGCAGTGGTATCTCCAGCCTGTAGCAGTGATGTTTCCAGCCTGTAGCAGTGATATCTCTTAGCCTGTAACAGTGGTATCTCGAGCCTTCACAGAGAGTGACTCTGCTGTTCTTTAGGTCCAGGTGCAGCAGGGAAAGGAGCCCCCGTGTTTCCTGCAGTGCTTCAACGGAGGGATGATCGTGCACTCGGGAAAGAGGGAGGAGGAGGAGGAGAACACGCAGAGTAAGCGCTTGCCTGTCCTCTCCTCTGATCTTCATCTTTCATTATGTTTTCCTCTCCATCTCTCTTCTCTGATCTTCATCTTGCCCTGTGCTTCCCTCTCCATCTCTCTCCTCTTCTTTCCACCTTCTCCTCCCTCTTTCACCACCTCTCTTATCATCTCCCTGCATCTTCTCAGCCTCCCCTCCTCTTTCTTTCCTTTTTATTTTCCTTCTTTCTCCCTCTTTTCCTTCTCCCTCTTATCTCTATGCTCTCTTTTGCCTTTCTTTCTGTACATCCACCTTCTCTTTCTTGTCTTCCTTTCTCCTCTTTTCCTTTCTCTCTTCTTCTACCTCTTTTGTCTCTCCCTGCCTCCATCTTCTCTCTCTCCCCTCCCCCTTTTTTCCCCCTTTTCTCATTCCTTCTCCTTTCTTCCTTGTTTCTCCCTCTCTTTCCCTTTTCCCTTTCCCTATCTCTCTTCCCTATACTTTTCTTTCCTGTCTTTTCCCTCTCCCTCCCTCCCTCTGTTGCGCTTTCCACCTTCACTCTAGGTCATTGTGTCAGCTTTCAATGTGTGGAAATTCAGGGCAGGAAACAGGGTTTTGAATGCACATGAAAACATGCTTTGTTCGCGCTGAACGCTTCACGCTGGCTGCTTCCCGTCTGACTTCGCACAGCAGCCCTCACGGTTCTGACGCCGCTAACTAAAACGGAGACGTTAATTCTTCGTGTTTATTTCATGCCTTTTGTCCGAAAATATCTTTTGACCCTCTCACCCCTACATCTTGTGCCATTGTTCCGAAGAACTGTTCGCTAATTTAGTGTAAACTCCGCAAGGAAACAATCGCAATAAAATTGTGCACTTGTTTGAATCGTGTTTTGAAAAGTGTTCATACAACACTTAAAGCATAAGAGGTGAGTCTGAGGACACTATATCCTGTTAAAAAAAAAAAAAATTGGCAAAAAAGGTGGCAAAAAAAGTTAACAATACTCTGCTGTAGGGTCTTTAACCCTGCTCTAAATTTTCACTCGCAATGCAAGTTTTCTTGCTTCCATCTCTGTGTGCATTTGTGCTCCTCTCAGCGTTGTCTCCGCCGTTGCTTCGATGCTGTGCTGTAATTTTCCTTTCACAGGAAATGATAGGCCGCAGGATGCACGATTAGGGGCCTCAAGCTCATTGGTTTGCGTTCGGTTTGGATCAGAAGACATTGGTTTTTTTCTCAGTTTCTCCTTTCTTTTTTTTTCCTTGGTTTTGTGGGGTTTTTTGTTTACTTACTCGATGATAGTTCAGCACCTGTCATCAAAGCTAATTCATACTTTTTTAAAGAAACCGTGACCAGCTAAATCTCACATGCCGGTCACATAACACCCTGCATATGATATATGATGATGAACTGAATTACCCATAATCCTAGGAGCAAGGGCTTTCTCCAGCAGCTCATTACCTGGGTGTTGCACTTACCCCAGCCCCTGCCGCAATAGTTGTCCAATCTATTTTAGTCCAGTCCAGCTGAGCGCCTCATTGGGTAGTTCAGGACATGCCTCCCTTGCAGTAATTTGTCAAACTTTACAGCCATTTCTTAGCAGTGTTTGATGGTCCAAAGAGAGCAGTGGGATGCACCACGCATTGTTTCTGGGTTATATTTATCATAGGGACAGCAGTGTAGCATAGTGATAAGGAGCAGGGCTCGTAACCAAAAGTTTGCTGGTTGGATTCCTTCCTGGGACACTCCTGTTGTACCCTTGGGCAAGGTACTTAACCCACATTTGCGTCAGTAAATCTCCAGATGTATGAGTGGATAAAAGTGAAACCTACTGTTTGTAAGTCGTTCAGGATAAAAGCATCTGCTAAATGACAATAATGTAATATCATGTAATATCCTTAGGCTTGTCATGGCGAGTGGGTAAGTGAGTGACAGATAGATATGCCGACTGCACCTCTCCGCCTCTGTCCCCAGATGACTGGCGGCTGTACTGCGTGCGAGGCGAGGTGCCGGTGGAGGGCCACCTGCTGGAGGTGGCGTGTCACTGCAGCAGCCTGCGGTCCCGGACGTCCATGATCGTCCTCAACGTCAACAGGGCCCTCATCTACCTGTGGCACGGCTGCAAGGCCCAGACGCACACGCGCAACGTGGGCCGAACCGCCGCTAACAAGATCAAAGAGCAGTGAGTGTCCCGGAGGAGAGTCCGCTGCCAGTGATGTCATCATCATATGACTCAGCTTTGTCCCTTTTAGTCATACGCCTACAGGAAGTGGTGCAGCTGGAGGATTTATAATGTGTGACATCTCTGACATGGCTGAATAAAATGCAGTGACTGTCCTGGAGGAGAGTCTGCCTGCTATAACTGCCAGTGATGTCATCACCCTGCGACTCACCTGTCTATGTCCCTTGAAGTCTGACATGACTAAATAAAACACAGCCAAAGCTTTGTTCATGTCGAGACCTATTGACTATGAATTATAAAGAGCGGATGAAAGTGTGCACCATCATTACCTGCCTATGTGTTCGCAGGTGTCCGCTGGAGGCGGGGCTACACAGCAGCAGCAAGGTGACCATTCATGAGTGCGATGAAGGGGCGGAGCCTGTGGGCTTCTGGGAAGCTCTGGGGCGGAGAGACCGGAAAGCTTACGACTGCATGCTGCAAGGTGGATACACAGCAGGCCTTCTGGCACAATAGACACACATCTCACAGTGTGTAGCTAGCAAAAATGCCTTGGTAAGGCACATGCTCAGGATGTGTACTGCCACACCCAAAGCCATTGGGACATGTTTAGATGCTAAATTCACTACAGTCAATAGGGTCAGAATCAATGTTCAACAACAAAAAAGATGTTATTTGGAAACAGTGTTACGTAATCAACAGGAACTGGGCAATCATTATGTCGTGTACTACTTCCTCTTTGCTATTTCGATTGATTACCCAGAGCGTAGCCATGTCTTATTTAAACTATGCACTTTGTCGTGGCCTAAAACTCCTGTCAATATCCAGGCATATATGTGCAACGTTAGGTGTCAGCATTGTTGTTGAGAAACTTCACCATCTGATTCAGTGATTCAGTGAGTCAGAGATTTGGTTTCTGTGTGGTTTCAGATCCGGGGAAATTCAACTTCACCCCGCGGCTCTTCCAGCTCAGCAGCTCTTCAGGGGAGTTTGTTGCCATGGAATTTTTCTACCCTTCCAGAGACCCGGAGCTGGTCAACTCACTTCCCTTTCTGCAGGAGGACCTGTACACTGCCTCTCAGCCAGGTACATACGCATGTGTACATCCATACACGCACGCACACACGCACACACACACGCACACACACGCACACGCACACGCACACACACACGCACACACACACGCACACGCACGCGCACGCACACACACACACACACACATGCGCACACACACATGCGCACACACGCACACACATGCGCACACACACATGCGCACACACGCACACACACGCACACACACACATACACACACACGCACACACACACACACACGCACACACGCACACACACACACATGCGCACACACGCACGCACACACGCACACACGCACGCACACACACACACACACACATGCGCGCACACGCACACGCACACGCACACACGCACGCACGCACGCACGCACGCACACACACGCACACACACACACGCACACACACACACGCACACACACACACACACACACGCGCACACGCACACACACACATGCGCACACACACACACAGGCACACATGCACAAGGACCAATACACACACAGGCATACATGCACAGGAACCGATACACACAGAACATGCACACACAGACGCAGACAGACACACAGGCATACACACACCCTGTTCTTACTATATCCTCACTCACATGCTCGCCAAGCTGCGATGTCACTTCCTCTTCCTGTGCGGCAGCCCTGTTCCTGGTGGACAACCATCACGAGGTATACCTGTGGCAGGGCTGGTGGCCCCAGGACAGCGAGAGCACCGGCTCCGCCCGAATCCGCTGGGACGCTGACAGGAAGTGCGCCATGGAGACGGTGCTGCAGTACTGCAAAGGTAACGGACCGGCTGAGGTTCAGCGCCAGGGCCGGAGCAGGCCAGAGACTCTTAACCCTTTCGCGCGTACAGTCACACCAGTGTGATTAGCTGTTTAGCGCGTATGTTAAAACTGGTGCGATTACAACGCTAGATTGGAAAAATTCTAGCTAATTTTAGCTTTGAGGAAACACTGAAAAGCTTAATAACGCTAATGAAAACATAACGAACCATGTAACATAGCATACGTGCTACATAGCGTAATATAAGTTACATGCGAAAGGATCAATGGAACATAATTTACTGTATGACTCTAAATGGCCAAAAGCTTTTATTTGAGCTATCTCCAAATTTTTGTATATAGTGTATTTTTTCCTCTTGAAAGAGTAGGGAAATTCCCTTGTGAGGTAAAGTGATCAGCAAAGAGTGTAGATCTGATCTTACCTTTCTAACCCAAGTCTCACTTCTCCTCCTCCTCTCTCTTCCTTGTGTACCTCTCTTCCTCCTCCTCTTTTTCACTTCTCCCTCTGTACCTTTTTGTTTATTCTCTTCATCTTAAACTCTCTTGCCTTCTGTCTTCATCCATCCTCCTCTACCTCAGAGAAAAATGAGAAGAAGCCCCCAAAGTCGTACCTGATCCATGCTGGTCTGGAGCCGCTCACCTTCACCAACATGTTCCCCAGCTGGGAGCACCGCGAGGACATTGCTGAGATCACAGAGAGGGTGAGCACTGACCGCTGTCCTGACCGCACACTGACCGCTACCCTGACCACACACTGAGTCGACTGTGCATACTTGGTCAGTTCCCTGACCGCACACTGTCCACTGTCCTGACCACACACTGACCACTGTCCTGAATGCACACTAAGTAGACTCTGCATCATTGACCACTACTCTCACTGAACACCGACTACTGTCCTGACCGCATACTGACTGGAGTCTGCATTACTGACCGCTCCCCCCACCGTACACTGACCAGATTCTGCATTGAAGAACGCTGCCCTGACCGCATACTGACTGGACCGGCCACATGCAAACACTGCATCATGCGTGCACTGACCACAGCATCACACAGTCACCGACCAGACTCAGCATCACTGGCCACTGCATCACGTGCTGCACAGACTCGGTGCACATTAATCAAACATGCAGACCACTGAATCATTTGCACACTAAGCGGGGGGGGGGTCAATCACTGTGACCACAGCCTCACACAAACACTGGCATTTTTCATCACAGATGTGACACACACTTCGAACCCACTCTGGCATGAGAATAAGACGTGGGCAGTGGGATAGTCAAAACACACTCATTCTGTTTAGCCTGTATAGAGCAGAGTAGTGCACCAACAGACTGCTAGACTGCTAAACACACGCTGATGACTCTGGAATACAGATTCTAGATTCTATGCGGCAACAGTGTAGCATAGCAGTAAGGAGCAAGACTTGTAACTGAAAGGTTGCCGGTTCGATTCCCTGCTGGGGCACTGCTGCTGTTCCCTTGGGCAAAGTACTTATCTCAGAATTGCCTGAGTAAATATCCAGCTGTATAAATGGATAACGTGTAAAAATTGTAACCTGTGTCGGTCCCTCTGGATAAGTGTGTCTGCTAAATGCCAGTAATTTAATGTAGAACACTTTGATTTTCAGCATACAAAGCACAGAATTCCAACCCCAGAAACTTGGTAACTAAACTAGCGTTGGAACTTGGCAGCATATTAAGCAACATATCCCTGCTGAGTGACAACACAAACCCCTGCATGGCTGCCCAGCTTGTCTCTACAGAAGAGAAACCAAAGAGAAACACATTTACAGTTGGCTGTCTTGGTTTTGAGAGGCAGAATTAAAGTGCGTACGCTGAGGTTGTTGGTGAAGGTTCTTTGCAACATTTTGTGCAATCGGCCTGCGTGTGCCCCGCTCCTGTTGCTAAGTCCCCTGTCCGCTCGTCCCCTGATTGGCCAGGAGGCGGAGGTGTGTAACCAGATCATCCTGGTGGAGGACGTGCTGGCCCGGCTGTGCAAGAACACCTACCCGCTGGCCGAACTGCTGGCACGGCCCCTCCCCGAGGGCGTGGACCCCCTGCGGCTGGAGATCTACCTATCAGACGAGGACTTTGAGGTGAGACCATGCCTCCCTAATCACTCCGTTTACCCCTGGACTACGCTGCAGTTCCCTCATTGGCTGATGTGTTATTGCTCTCAAGTCAGGCCGTATTTATATCAGGATCAACCAGATGAAACCTCCCCTAGAGCTCCGCTTACCAGCCAAAATGCACTGCACTTCCATCATCAGCTGGTGTTGTTAGCTGACTCAGGTTGGGTTGAATTTGCGTCAGGATCGACCACGTAAAATAAAAGCCACACACAAACACAGGATGTTAATGATCGCAGAATGAGGCTTTGTGAACCTCTCTGGTGGGTGTTGCCTCATGCCGTCAGTCACTGATACTGAATCACTGTGAACCAATACAACGACTTCGCTCACTATGGCAAAATGGGTTGATTGGCTCAGACAGCGAGTCACTGATGGCACACGACAGCTCCTCGCAGTTTGGAATCCATGAAGCCTCATATTCCCATCACTGTGGGATAATCATTTTAATCAGTTGTCATTATCATCTTGTATGTTCAGTAATTCAAAACTTGTGTGTCTTTGTTTATTCAGAAGCATATTGTATGTTAATTTCCTATAGGAAGAAAAGATGAAGAAAAGTGAAATCTGGATCCTTACATATTATTTCTGTTAGCCAGGAGTACTTTCATCTGATGCAGGTTTTCATTTCAATCGATCCTAGTAGTTTTTACATGCAACCTCTCAACAGTCGTATGTTGACCTCAGGCTGAATGGGTAATCTGTTATTGAACATACATCAAGGATGCCATAATACATCCAGTATCTTAGTAAGAGTTGTCTTACTCAACAGTGAACTGATAGCCACTGAGTCATTTTCTTTGTCGCTGACAATGCCGTGTGAAAGGCCAGCTGGTAGTCGTGGAGAAAGAGAAAGTGACGTGAGCGGTATTACTCATTACACATCCTGAGAAAACTCATCTGAAATCTTTTGAATGTTTACTCAAAAGGGAAAACATTTAACGCATACAGACACAAATGACTTCCTGAGGTTTTTCACAAAAGCCTCTGCAAGACTCCTATAGTCCTATAGTCCCCACCCCTCAGGTAACATCACGCCGCCCAACCTGCCAGTTCTTCCCCCTGCCAACTTCACACACTGAGCCGGTCAAGCAGTCCAGGAAGAGTGAGTTTAGACTGAACTAGAATGAGAACAGGAGAGCTTCAGAGGAGGATGATGAGCAGATGTGAGCACCAAAGCGCACCGGTCTCCCCTCTGTCTGCCTCCTCTATGATTACCCCAGCTGCTCTCCTTCCTGTTCCCTGCTGAGGGGGCCAGCACTCTGCTGCCCCCTAGAGGCCAACACCAGAGCAAGGTCCTGTTTTGTCACAGCTGTTCTGTGGGGGGAGAGGAGAACGTAACGACATTATTAAAGAAAATAAAGGGGGTTATTAAAACATGCGTCGCGCGCTCTTTTAAGGCCTGTTTCCCATTACCGGTCCTGTCGAACAAAGTTCATGGGAACACTGTGCCTTGAGTTTGGGAGCCCTGCAGGGAGAGGATGAGCGTCACGGGAGCAGGAAGTGAGGCATGCGCTGGAGGGTGTCAGGTTTTGGGGGGCCGTGAAGTCCCCTCTCAGACACCCAGACTAGAGTGCCGAAGCGAGGGGCTTGTGAAAGCTGTGTGGGTCCAGTAAATAAGGCCTGTGGGTGTGTGTGTGGGGGGGAATGTCCTTCACTGCTGGCTGAATTCATTCTGTGAGGTGACCACACACATCGATTTCATGCCAGACGGATTCCTTTCAGGTTTTCCAGTGGGCTTGAATGTTTCTCCATTCTTCTCTCTCTGAAAGCGGGGGCAGGAAGGAGAGTGCGGGAGAGCTGGGAGAGTGCGGTCTGGGTTGGGTCTTTCTGTTTGGCCACCAATGGCACAGACTCAAGCCTATCACACTGTGCCCAATATCCACGGAAGGGGGGGGGAGCATTGGGGGCTCTGCTTGTATTCAGTATTTACGCAGGTAATGAGTTTTTCCTTCAGATCTGTGTACCAGACAGAGAGACTGAGATCAGGGTTACAATGCGGCATGGAAGACATGTTTTCAGGAGACTGAGGACCAGGGGATTATGGGAGGTATTAGGGGTGGGTGGACCCTATAGAGCCATATTTACAACCCTTAAAACGTACTGAACGGGGTAAAGTCTTCTCTGCCTGTGAAGGGCTGTTGTTGTTTTCACTCCATTGTCAAGGTTAACTCTTCACTTCACCTTCCAGGGTGTAGGGACTTCTGGGAAGGTGAGTTCCAAGCACTGAGCACGGGTGGCCCCACTGCACACAGCATCCTGGCCTGGGTTTTTGTTTGTTTGTTATTTTAGCTTATGGTCAGAGTTGGACTACATCACCCACAATTCCCTTCTGCTTGTGTTTCACTGCCCTCACCACCCCTTTTTTCTTCCCTGTCTAAAATTCAGCAAGGTGTGAATTGAACATGAGTCTCTGTTGCATGGGTATGGGTCTGCTTTCTCACACAAAGTTGTTTGGGTTTGCTGCCTGTTTGGTGTTTAAGTACAGTAATCATGTTGTAATGCACTAATAGCAGCATCATGGATTAATCAGGTTATAGGTCTTATATGTTGGCATTAAATTATTAAAGTTCATAGATCCTGCCCAGAGGCAGAGGGTTTTTTTGTTTGTCGCAACACACAAATGATTTTTCACAATTTGTGATTTTCGAAGTAGTCTTGTGATAGTCCTTTTCACCATTTTGCTCCATGTTAGAATTCCATGTTTTGTGTTGTGACTCATCTATAGTACTGTAGAAGGTTATATGTATTAAATACTTAAGATTTCAAGGGCATTGACCAGAACTCTGACAAGATGAATAAGTCTGCCTTGTACTCTATTCGGGCCATTCTGTTACAGTGCAATTATCCATGCCATTCATTAGAGAATGTCAGAAGTTAGTGGAGATATTAGAGGAGCAGACTGGAAAAAAAAACGCGCACACACACCATTGCACCACATTAACACCGTGACAGTGTTGAGGTTTAACACTGTGTCAGTGTAAAAGGGGAGCAGGCAAGGAAATGACCCAGACACGGTCCTACACTTTGCTCCGCCCTCTTCCAGTGTGTCCCGGATGGTCACATCATGCTCTGCACTTTAAACACTTTTAAACTTTTTTTTTTTCATTTTACTTTGCAGAAAGCGCTGGAGATGACGAGGGAGGAGTACGAGACTCTTCCAGGCTGGAAACAGGTGAACGTGAAGAAAGCCAAAGGACTGTTTTAAAGGAGGGACCTCGCGCCTGACGAAGGTTGCCGGGTGACTCCGCCGGACTGGACCTGCCACTGAGATCACTTTAACACCCTCTCCCTGCACACAAACACACAAGCGCACTCATGCACACACACATACACACACACCCTCCCAGACCGAAGAATCGGGAGACAGCCCCCCCCCCACCAAGTGGGTGGCACAAGCAAACGAGAAAGGGAGGGAGGGACATGGCAAAGGATTTTGGGGATTCCCGGAGGTGTGCCAGCCTCTAGTAGCGTGTTTTCTCTCCTTTCTTTTGTTTTTGTATTCTGTTTTTTTTTTCTCTTTTCACTTTGTGACTGTGTGTGTGTGTGTGTGTGTGTGTGTGTGTGTGTGTGTGTGTGTGTCTGTGAGAGAGAGAGAGTGTGTGAGAGAGAGTGTGTGAGAGAGAGTGTGTGAGAGAGAGTGTGTGAGAGAGAGTGTGTGAGAGAGAGTGTGAGAGTGAGAGAGAGTGTGAGAGTGAGAGAGAGTGTGAGAGTGAGAGAGAGTGTGAGAGTGAGAGAGAGTGTGAGAGTGAGAGAGAGTGTGTGTGTGTGAGAGAGTGTGTGTGTGTGAGAGAGTGTGTGTGTGTGAGAGAGTGTGTGTGTGTGAGAGAGTGTGTGTGTGTGAGAGAGAGTGTGAGAGTGAGAGAGAGTGTGAGAGTGAGAGAGAGTGTGTGTGTGTGAGAGAGTGTGTGTGTGTGAGAGAGTGTGTGTGAGAGAGTGTGTGTGTGTGTGAGAGAGTGTGTGTGTGTGTGAGAGAGTGTGTGTGTGAGAGAGAGTGTGAGAGTGAGAGAGAGTGTGAGAGTGAGAGAGAGTGTGAGTGAGAGAGAGAGTGTGAGTGTGAGTGAGAGAGTGTGAGTCTTGACCATTTCCGTAGTGAGCTTTTACAGGTTCAGTTGTGGCACTGCTTATAACAGAGTGTTAGACCCTCACAGGCACTTACAGTACCTGGCCTCACAGCTATGCCTCAGATCGCTGCCAAACACCATCCAGGCCACGTACTACCACCCGACTTCGATAAAGCTCTCTTTGTAAGGTGTTATTTTTTGTGTGTTTGTGCATTATAAATAATTTTTATTTATACAAAACACCCTATAGGAAAAATGTAGTATTCTGTGGAGAAAAAAAAATCCAGTGTATTCACCTCGAACGGTTTGTGTCATATGTTGATTAGCGGACAGAATATGATTAGCTCTCCTGTCGAAGAGAAATCCACATGCCAACAACAGTATGTAAGTGTTTTTATGCATTCTGAAGTATCTGTGGTCATAACCCTGTCCTCTGCTACTTTTCAGGTGCTGATATCAAAGAAATTGTATTTTAATGGCATGGATTTCCTGAACAATCCTTCCTATATGAATTCAAATAATGTATAGTGCCTTGCTTTTGTGTACAGTTTATATACAGAAAGATATTAGTCTGCATTTTAAAGACTTTCTTTGTGATAAAGGAAAATAGAAAATAAACACTGAAAATTGTAAATCTCAGCTGCTTTTGACTGGATTCTTTAACATGGCAAAGAAAATCAAAGGCTCGGTTCACAATGGCTTGATTCACAATATTTGGCTCTAGATTGGATCTCATTAGTGCATTCTTCCTGAACTATTGTGGTAAGGCCACTTGAGTACAGACTAGGTCGCGGTCAAAGAGAAACATAAGAGGGGTTAAATGAAATGAACTACCCTGTCAGGATGACAACAGAAATCTATTCACAGAGTAAATGCTGTTCTGACAGCTTTGCTAAGGAGCTGTCGGCCCGGCAGGCTTCTGCCATGTCTTAATGACCTTGTTTATTCTAGTGATCCAGCCATGGCTGGCAGAGAGAGACAGAAGGCCAAAAATGAACGGGTGGGGACGGAGAGAGTTGGAGAAAAGGAAAGGAGAGAGAGGGAGAAGAGAGGATGAGAAATGGAAAGATGGAGAGGGGAAAAGGGGGATGAGGGGTAGAGAAAAACAGGGAGGAGGAGAGGGGAAATGAGAGGAAGGGGGGGAAATGGGAAGTGTAGAGAAGGGCAGAAAAAGTGAAAGGAGAAAAAGACTAGAGAGGAGGAGGAGAGAGAGAAGAACAGAGGAAAACGGAAGAAAAGAGAACAGAGAGAGAGGTCTAGAGAGGAAGCTGACAGAGGGAGAGAAAGGGGAGTGGAGTTTGTGATATATATGAGGTTGCACTCAGAGTTCTGGTTCCTTACTTTTAGTCCAGCCCAGGGCACGCACAGAACTGCGTTTCACGCTTAATTATACGGGTAAACTTTAATACGCTCCCCCGAGGCTGCCAAGTGGCACTGCCATGTACCGGGGAATGTGGGAATAAATGTACTTTGACATTACGAGCTTGCTTAAGTACAGGGGGGCTGGTGAGAGCGTTGGATTTACTGCGGTGGAAGTTTGGTTACCACCTGGATTACTTCTCAGGGAGTTTGGTACTCAGGGTGATGTAAGTGTGAGGTCATAAACTGGTATTTTAAATTGTTAAACTTAATTGTTTTTCCAATCTTGCTATGATGTTCTGTTTCTCCCCATTAGTTTCTCTCCATTCATCAGGTGCCCTTACCCAAGACTACTGCACTGTGTGTTGTCAGTAGTATTATATAAAATAAATTGTGTGAACCTATGAAAAATGATAAGGCTGCACAGTTTCTTATGAAAACATTACATTTGCTTCATTAGAACCAGATCTGATGGTTACAGCAAGGCAGTACCAGTTACTGTCCATAGAGGAATTCAAGAGATGGCTTAAATCTGGAAAGACAATGCAGTCCCATCATCGTTAATAGTAATGTTCTGTGTCCAATTTTGTCGGAGATTGGTGGGGTTTTTAAAAGTCCAGGTAGGTAACTTCTATATTAAATTTTATTGTCTACACTTTTATACAGTGCAGTTTAATATAGCATATATTTTACACACATGCATTGATAGGGCTAGAATTTAGTACGCCTAGCGTGACTGTCCTCATCCTTACCCTGGTCTGCTCGTCTTCCCACTCCTAAATTATAGTGCTTTTAATGTCCAGCAGGGGGCAGTGCAAGTCCTGTAATGTGCCTGCCACTGTGCTGTGTGAATGAGCCATTCCCTCATATTCTCTCAGGTGTACAAGAATTGGGTATAAAGCAAGTATTTGTCACTGAACTTGTGATATTGTAGTTTCACTCAAGGTGTAAGACCCATGTTTGATTAAGCCTTTGCCTTTCAAAAAAGCCATCTTTTTTCAGCTCTTTCACTCTGAATAATGGACGAAAAGACTTTTTTATTAGATAACACTTTATTGATCCCCAGGCGGGTAAATTTGGGGAAAACCAGGGGAAAGCTCAAAAGAAGCCCCCGTTGGCAGAAAGAGACAGCCGAGAAGGCCGCATCAAGGAAATCGGCAAGGGTGAGCAAAGCCACAGTGCAGTGACTGAACCCTCAACCTGAGTGAGTCACATACATGTTCATGGCATCTACCCTGCATATACACACATCACTCTGACTTCTATGTATCCACCAATCTGTCACTCACCCTCCCAGGTTCAGGTTCTCTGGTGGGTTTATTGCCACGCGGTGGTTAATAAGATAATGCACTGTGGTGTAAAGATATGATTATATATCCACTGTTCTTGTATAAGTATGTTTTCACATTTTTTCACAAATTTTTTGCAGTAGTGGAGTCTAACATGTCATGATTTATAAGGTGTGTGGGTGCACACACGTGTGTGTGTGTGTGTGTGTGTGTGTGTGTGTGTGTGTATGAGTGCATGTAGGAGTGTGCACAGGTTTATGCTTTCTTGTCTGTGTGTGTTTGCATATGCATATGTTTCTGTGTGTGTGTGTGTGTGTGTGTGTGTGTGTGTGTGTGTGTGTTTACATGAGTGCATGTCTGTGTGGGAGTGCATGCAAGTTTATGCATGCTTGTCCCTGTGTTTGTGGGTGGGGATGTGTGTGCACACGTGTGTGTGAGAGTGCATGTCTGTGTGTGTGGGAGTACGTACATGTTCGTGCATGCACGCGTGTGTGAGTGTGTGTGTGTGTGTTGGCGGAGTTGAAAGGCCGATCCCATGCTGGAATAATTACTGTTAATTGCAGGCTGGGAGTTGAAAGGCGTAGAAGAACGTTCCTGCACACGCTGTAGCTGCGCTTCATATGTGACGGCAGGCCGTGGGCGTGGGGGAAAAACTTTGGGGTGACGGTTCGTACATGGAGGGCGCCTAAAAACCCCTTTGGGGTCAGCGGTGAGCATGCTGCTGTCACTGTAGCAGTGGCTGACGAGACCTCACGCTCCTGACCTTTCCCAGGCAGTGCAAAAGAACAATGCAAAGTACACTCTGTCTGTCTTCTGATTTCTGCTACACACTTCTGGAGGAAGTGTCAGAGTAATGGGTCTATGTCCATAGCGCTGAGACGGGCAGTTCATTGGCAGGTGACAGTATGCAGTGTAGAGGTGGCCTTAGGCCTTAGCTATTGCTGTGCACAGAATATATGTTACGGCCTGGCAAAAGCATGATGAAATCCATTGATTTTAAAAGTATTTTTCCCAACATTTAAGCAAAACATTGCTTTTAATCCCATATTTAAGTAAAAAAAATGGTATTTTTCAGTTGCAGCTCTGAATAGTAAACACAAATGATATATTTAATACTAAAAATAAATACCTAAGCTGTTTTATTATTTAGAGGTTTCCAACATTTGTTAAACGTTTCTGTAAATGCTGCATGCATTTCGTAAGGGTCCAGTCATGTGCTAAAATGCTCCCGGCCAGAAGTCATCTCGTCCATTTCTACTCCCTGCTGTGTGATTTACTCTGGGAGGGTAGAGCTCATTTCCAGGAACCTCACCTTTACTGAGTGTATGAAGCTTTTACAGCATTCACTAAATGTTAATGTAACATTATGAAAATGTAACGAAAGGTTAACTAAATATTTACTGGATATATGATTTTTTACATAACTGTTTGCAACATTTATATTGTCTTGAATGTTTTTAAAGATTTTTAAAATGTATTTACAATACTTAAAATCTCTTAAATGTGGCAGAAGGAAAATGTGATATTTAGTTTAAGTGTATGGGGGGGGGTGTATATTAAAATATTATATTTTATATAGCATTTGGCACCCTGTGGTACTGTGGTCGAGAGGCAGTTGACTTGAGGATCTTCTGGTGAACCCTTGGCTTTCATGGTTTCATGGTTAGTCTGACTGTCACTCCGTCACCTGTAACGCATTCAGACACTCTGTGTGTCAGTGCATTTCCAGTGCTGGACAGTTCTGGTACCAAAAAAAAAAAAAACGACAAATCAAGGTTTATATTTTCAATTTAAAAAAAATTTGATGGACAGGAAGGAACAGGAAGTAGAGCAGAGTACCGCCTATGGGCTTTGTTCTGATGTCAATGGCTGGAATCAAACATTCCGCTCTTGCACTCAGACCTTCGTAGACGCTCCCTTGTTGAGTTCACGTTTTCCCTCACGGCCCTGGCGGTCCACGAAACGTACAGCACACACGCCTCCTTGAACCCACCTCACCCCCCCACCCCAGCTTGATCTACTCCCCGAACGGAGCGTACTCGTCTCACATTATACCACAATATTATTGTTTGACCGTCGGCCCCACCAGATGAACCACCGGGCCAGACACGATTCCTACAGACGTGAGGAGATGTGCCGCGCGCCCGAATGCAATTACAAAGGCCCGCTCTCATTACCAGCCGCACTGCGCCGCCGTATCCCAGCAGCCTTAGAGGCGGCGGCGGCACATCATCGCAGATTTTTATGTGTTTATTCATGCGGCCTTTAAAGGTCAAGTGTCTGCAGTGCAAGCCATTATTCAAAACATTTAAAAGCTGCGTTCTTACCCGTGTTTAAAGCTCGGCATTAAACTGGAAGTACAACCGTGATATTTCGAAAAACCTCCCGAATGCTTGCGTTGGGGGGGGGGGGAGCATTAATCTGCGTTGAAACAATCTATATGTTTATGAGTTTGATTTTTCTGTTTTTCTTTTTTTTTTTAATGGAGGCTGATGCAACAGGATGAAATATGGATTTTTGAATTGCTCGCCACGCCTTGCAGGTGACATTTTCCGAATCCCAGCTCACTGTGTATAAACAGGAGTGATGTCACCTCGTTTCATTGCCATCTCTTGCTGGATGTTTGCTTTCATCTGCTCCGTTCAGTCATGCCGTCACTCCGCCCTCGTGTTCCTGTGCGGCACGGCCTCCACTGTCACTTGGGAGGAAGACGCTGAGACACGGCGAACGGTGCCAGTTTGAACGATGTGACGAGGAGCGTGCCATGGGTCATTTTGTCGGCCCCTTCCTGTAGAGATGACGGAGGAATTTCGGCATCAAGTTGGGGAAAAACTGAGATGAGGAAACGAGCTTGTCCACGCCCGTGCAGAGTAACCGCGGCCCAGATGGTCCTTTATTTGACTTTGTTCTTTTGAGGTGTACTGCATTGCTGCCAGCTGAAATGATGTGACCAGGAACATGTAATTTTAAAAAAGGGAGGGGATTCATGCACACCAGAGGCAAAAAGAGGAGAATGGCGATCTTTACCTACAGAGGGTGACCGGTCTATTGCCCTTACCTATGGAGACCATTAAAGAATCCTAATGTCCCGTATATAGATGGCTTTATTGAAATTAAGAAATAATATGTATATACTGATAAAAAAGTGACAAAGTAAGCCCAGATGGTCCTTTATTTCATTCCCTTCTACTGAATATGTTTTACAATATTTAGCACCTTTGCTGGTGTCAGCACTTTTTTTTTCTTGTAATTGTCAGCAAATGCGAAGCTGTGAGTGGAAACCATTAGCGCTGTGCCTAATTACCATTGCAAGACTAAAGCCTAAACGCACAGGTGGAGGAATGACTGCGGTCGTTGAGTTTACGTGAGGAACCTTTTGGGGACGTTGGACGACGCAGGATAGTGGCACTACAGAGTGATATGAGAGGTCTGATTCTGAGCGCTGCGCTGATGACCACTTCGATCGCATCAGTTTCTTCCCGGCCAGAGTCTGCAGGATCAATGCCCCATCCAAGGAGCAGTACTGAGTGTCTCTTTCATGGTACTCTCCTCATCTCTCCTTCTCTGTTTCTCTCCTCTCTCTCTCTCTCTCTCTCCATCTGTATCTCTCCTTTCTCTCTCCATCTGTATCTCCTTTCTCTCTCCATCCCCCTCTTTCTGCCCCATGCTCTGAATATCCCTTTCATGGTACTCTCCTCATCTCTCCTTCTGTCTTTCTCCTCTCTCTCTCTTTCTGCATCTCTCCTTTCATCTCCATCCCTCCTTTCTCTCTCCATCTCCCTCTTCCTGCACACACACAGACACACAGACACACACACACACACACACACACCTTATAGCCTCTACTGCAACAAGCGTGTGGTTGGGGCACGCGGCAAGTTGAAGTGTTTCCTATTAGAGTCCTGAAGTGAGGGGAAATCGAGAGCTGAAACTCCCACGACCGACGCACCATAACCAGAAGAGGCTCTGTTTACCTGGAGACGGTCGCCACTGCTGTGCTTCTCGGAACAGGGCGCTCTAGGGTTTCTGTGTCACAGAGGAGACAAAGTGTGCGTCTTTAATGATAAAGGCGAACGCACCGGAGTGAGCCGCCCGTTATCTGATATGCGCGGTGAAGAGCGACACCCCCTCCCGCCCTCCTCTCCATAAATCAAAAGGGGCCTAGCCCTCGTGAGCGAAGCCGCCCGCTCAAATTAACAGATAAGTGTAAAATTAAAACGGGGGAATCAGCCGGCCAGTAACGAGATGGATTTAAAAACCGGCGTGACAAAGCATTGGTGTTTTTTTATCGTGAGATGAATGAAAGCTATTAACTTTAAGTCATTCGGAGAACCAAAAAAAAAAAAGAACAGCATTAATTTCCTCACAACCCCAGAAGAATAATATACACACCAGGCTCCAGTAAGTTCTGCACACTCATTGCGGTCCTAATACCGTTACTCTCATAACACAGTTGTAGGGCCCTCCTTTTTACACTGCGTAACCTTTAATAAGGAGCTGACTGCAGGCTTTGAACTGCCAAACAAAAGAAAACCCCTCCTCCCAAGGTAATGACAGGTTCCTCTGCCATGCGGTGTGCTACAGATGATCAAAGACTTTATGTTCATGCAATCTCTTAAAAACATATCTCACACACACACATACATTATATATTCTGTGTATCTTATACATGTGCAGCTACCCACTCTATCCCACTGTTCCTAGCTTTCTTTCTTTATCCCCCATATTCCTTTGCTCTCCTTACTCCTATTTTTAATTGGTATATTGGATGGGACAGGTAATCTTGATGTTTATCACTGATGTGGCCAGGTGTTCATGCATGCAGGCGGTCACCATTATGCAATGAAATCTCTCTCAGCCTTGTGTGGATGCGCTTAGCTTAGTGTGTGTGTGCGTGCGTGTGTGTCTGTGCACATGCACGTATGTGTGTGAGATTGAGATCTGAAGGGAGTGCACTACCTGTATGTGCATGCATATATGCATATTATGTGCTTCTCTGCACGCATGTTTGTGTGTGTGTATGCACACACACGTATGTGTGCTTCTCTGCAAGCGTGTGTTACGGCGTGTGTTTGTGTGTGTGCTTCCCTGTGTGCACACATACACGCACATCTGTGTGTGTGTGTGTGTGTGTGTGTGTGTGTGCGCGCGCACATGCATGTGTATGTGTGTGAGATTAAGATCTGAGGGGTGTGCGCCGTGGTTCTGCAGTCTGAGTGGGTTATATAATGCATAATTCCCAGAGAGGGCAGGGAGAGCACTTCGTATGCATACATATATGACACCTCTGCAGCAGGGCCACCAGAACAAAGTGGGCAGCTGTAAACCCTGGCAGACCCTGGGAGTCTTTACCGTCTGCAACAAAACCGCAAAGGCGGCTAAATATAGAGCTCTTCCTGGCCCCTCCCACAATCCGGAGTGCAATCTTGAACCACAGCCAAAAAAGGTCTTAACATTACACTCGAGTCTTTCCGAAAAAGAAAAAAAAAAAAGATGCCCAGACATTTTCTCAAAGCATCCCCTGCCTGAGTCTGAGCATCTGAGTGAATTCTACATTAGAACAAAACCCACAGTCAACAGAACATACACACGGCAGCTTTGCCTGCTGCTACCTGACATGAACCCCAAATGGGTGCGGGGTTTGATTGGTCTTTTTTTTTTTTAACCCCCTTCCTCCCTCAACTTCCCACTTCCCTCTCTCTCTCTCTCTCTCTCTCTCTCTCTCTCTCTCTCTCTCTCTCTCTCTCTCTCTCTCTCTCTCTCTCTCCTGCGGCCGAGCCAATGCCAGGCTCTGTCTGTGTGGAGCGCAATGCCAGGGTCAGGCAGGCATTAATCGAATGAGGTACAAAAGTGTAATTAGAATGTCAGTAAATATTGAGCCTGCCATATGCCGCAAGCAGACACAACGCCTATTGTAGCAGCCTAAATGCACAAATTGGGAAAACTGGACAGGCCCAACACTGGCTGGCAGTTTTTTTTTTTTGTTTTGTTTTTGGCAGGTGTTTTGCTAATGTTCTTAACCATCTGCTGTTGCTTGGCCATTTCCAGATGAGCATAATGTTTGTGATGTTAATTTAATGCAGTGCAGCATCAGCACAAGGTGGTGCACGGCTATGTCGTAGCGGCAGTGTTTCGCAGCTCTCCTGGCTGGCTCAGCGTCAATCAACCCCCTCCGGCCCTCAGATCTCCACCACACAACATGCTAAAGGCTGAGGGAGACAAACATACTGTAAATGGGTGCCAGTGTAGCATAGCGGTAAGGAGCAGGGCTTATAATGAGAGGTTGCCGGTTTGGTTCCCCGCTGGGGCACTGCTTCTGTACCCTTAGGCGAGGTGCTTAACTCAGAATCGCCTCAGTAAAATGCCCAGCTGTGTAAAGTATGTATATAAGTCGTCCTGGATAAGAGCGTCTGCTAAATGACAATAATGTAATGTAATGTTGCCAGTTGCAGGGCCGCGCCGCGTAGGGGTTTGTTTCAGCTGTGTGAAGGCATGTGCCGAGCAGAGCAAACCGCAGGCTGGTTTCGCATTCTCTCCGCCTGGAAAGAACACTGAGCAGACCTTTCCTGTCTGGAGACTTTAAGAAAGCCACTTCAAAAGCCCCGAGCTGAAATGATTTATGTGGAATAAATGTTGGCGAAGCAGGATTCTCCCGCTGCCCCTTGTTGGTGGTGGTGAGCTGTACTTCTTAACCCCGATTTAGTTGCTCTCCCAGAGGAGGGGGGGGGGGGGGGGGGGGGGAGAGGAAATCCCGCAGGATCTGTGACCGGTCTTTAAGCTTCCTCGGCAGCTCGGCATGACGGGCGTGCGGTATTCCCTGAACGCCGGCCACTTTCCAAGAGCGATCGTGCAGGCGCGGCATTTTTCTGCATCTTCAGCCGTCTGAGAGATCTGCCCACAGGGGACGAACGTCCTTCCCTGTAGCCCTGGGGCCCTTGGAGGATGGCATGCCTCTCGCTGTGGTGTGTCACAAGTTTAATGGTCTCCAAATCCCTGCTTACAGCACCTGAGGGTACAAAACATGTCATGAATGACCTCAGCACTTCTGATGGAGATGAAAAGATTGGGTGATGGGGTAGCAGCATAGCATAGTGATAAGGAGCAGGGCTTGTAACGGAAAGGTCGCTGGTTTGATTCCCTACTGCTGTGCTCTCGGGCAAGGTACTTAACCCAGAAATGCCTCAGTAAATACCCAGTGGTGTAAACTGATAACATGTGAAAATTGTAACCTATGTAAGTCGCTCTGGATAAGAACGTCCGCTAAATGACAATTATATAATGATATTTCTTCAATCCAAATTAATGGGAGCCCTTCAGTATGTATGTAAAAGTATGCAGATGGGCCATGACACCCTGTGGCTTGAGTGTCAGTCCAGAGGGTCATGGGGTCGAATAACATTGTAAGAAATGAAATGATTTCATGATTTTTCTTCAGTCCAAATTAATGGGAGCCCTTCTGTATGCGTGTAAAAGTATGCAGATGGGTCGTGTGACTCCAGGGCAGACACCCTGTGAAAAGAGTGTCACTCCAGAGGGTTATGAGGTTGACACCCAACTGAGTAACACTGTAGCAAAGGCTTTCTTATTGTTACTTGTTTTAAAGTAGCCCTGGTCTTTGAGTGCCAGAAATGTTTTAAAATTGTTTCATAATTGCGTGCAGTAATTACTGCTCTGAATTAACGCGGGCAACCATGTGCTGGAGGTACTCGGCAAATCACCAAATGCACTTGGACACGTGCATTTGTTTAGTACGATGGAATTGTGCAATTAAGAACTGAGATGGAATACTTCCAGCATTCCGAAATCAAGGCTGCCTTCCTGTACTCTAGAGGGGATCACAGGGATAGCCTGATATTCTTCCCCTCCGCTTGCCTGGTGGTGAAGAGAAGCCTTTTGGATTTCTTGGGGCCATTTTTTTTTCACACCTTTTCAACTCCCTGTGCAAATCTTGCAAAACGGCAAGTCGTTAAAAAACAGTTTTGTTGTCTAGAAGGTAAAGAATGTAAGTACAACACAAGGAGGTCCAGTAGGGTGAGAATATATTTTCCCAGCATCTAAACTGAATTTACCATTTTCACAGCCACTCTCTGTAGACAGCGTATATAGACCTCCTATATCAGATCAATGCTTTGATACTCTTGCTGAATGCCTTGACAATGTTTCTTCAAAAGAGAGGGAGAGATTATCTTTCTTGATGATCTTGACTCCAGTGTGATGGCGGAGACCATTTTGCCATATACTATACAACTAACACTGACCCGAGAACGAAGGCTCACACTGACTGGTGAAGGATCACCCTACAATTCCCGAGAATGGTCTTGTATTGATTGTATTATGTTCCCCTGCACCTCGACACCGTGCCCTACCCCTGTCTGTGCCTTTGGTTTATTTTTAATCACGGTCTTGTCTACGCTGTGTTTTGTCTACACTGCCTCCCACAGTCCAAGGCAAACACAGGTCCATCAAGTCAAGAAATTTAAAGAATTTTAATAGTGCTGCTTTTTGCCAGGACCCGATGAGCAAGACCAGTTGAGATCTTACATGATCCTACAGCTGCCTGGAAGACTGGGAAAGCGTTACTTATTTAGATGTGTGATAGCAACGCCTCTGTAAGGAGAATAGTCTAAATGGCCGGTTCTGTAAGTGGGTCACCTTTTAGAATTCACGGCAAATGCGTCTCAAAAACCTATCCGAAGGCCATTAAAGCTAATGCAAACTCTGACTGGAATCGATATATAGATCTATGCAGGATCAAGGTTACTGCAGTGAGCAGGAATGCACAGTCACGGTACTGTACTGCTTCCATTGAAAATAGTGCTGGTGATTCTGGAGCCACATGGAAATAAGATGAGATAAAACTTTTATTGATCCCGAAGGAAATTATTGTGCCGGAGATTGCTCACTTACAGTGTCAAAAACAATGCAGCAATGAAGATACAAAATAAAAATAAAAATAAAATAGAGAAGGCAAGCGACGCAATAAATCGAGGGCAAAATGATATATAAATAAGTAAGACACAGTGTAATGACACAGTAAATACAGAATGAAATATCTAAGAGAGCTTCCACCTAGGAAGTTCAAATCTGGGATTAACAGTATTGACAGCTTTATAAAATTGCTCAGGCACTGAATGTACAGTACCAGTCAAAAGTATGGACACATGGGTTTCTCTTCATTATTATTCTAAAATGTGGAAAGTAATAAAAATAAACTATGAAATAACACAAATGGAATTATGCAGTGACCAAAAAAAAGTGTTAAACAAATCAAAAATCTTATTTTAGATTCTTGAAAGTAGCCAAAAATATTTAAAAAAAAAAAGTTTTTTTTTTTTTTTTTTTTTTAAAGAAATTCATACACAGGCATCAACTTCACAATTGAAATTTGTTCCTTATAAATATAAAGCATTTAAGCATGCGTCTTTAGATCAAAATGTCTTTGAATTCATGTTTCTCATTATCTTAATCAGGTGTGTCCAAACATTTGACTGGTACTGTAGATCTTGTACTGGGGCACAGATAGCAGTCATTCTTCCCAATGGATCCTGATGCACTGTACTATAGTTCGTGTATCGCTAATTAGCTGACATGTTCCTTTTGTTTCATGAACATCACAGCTGAATTTATGCAGACTGAGCCTGTCAGCTAACACCACATCCACTGGGTTGGACAGTATCCACAGCAGACTGGTAAAACAAGATGCTTCTGTCATTATTTCTAGTATGATGAACATTTACAATTTAACTGCAAGTACAGGCAATATTTTTGCTAAATGGAAACAGAAAATGTGTCGTCCCTACGAAAAGATAGAGATCAAAATGTTGATGGTTTTACCGGTAATGACCAAAATTATTGACTGTGCCATCCTTAAACAAATGTGTACATACTTTTCCCAGAACGTTGTGTTACTGGCATTTAAGTCTGTTTTTGAGCTATGCATTCTACTAATATTGCCCTTACTAAGGTAATGGACAACTGGTTGACAAAGTTTTGTTGAATGATGTAGTTTTCTTGATTTTATACTGTCAATAATTCTGTTCTCATGGACAAACTCTCTAAACGCAGGGTGGAAAACCAATCACTAAACCCACTCAGGTCTTAACCTGAAAGGTTTTGTTGAATAGTGTCCAGTCTAGTTCTCCAGTAATATCCGTAGGAATACCTCAAGGGGTTATTCTTGATCGCCTGTTATTTTTGAATTTTGTTAACATTTTGCCATAATTGTAAATCCCACATTTGTTGATCATACTGTCATTTATGTGGCAGATAGAAACACAGTAGTTATAATTTTCCCAGAGATCGAAGCCAAGACAAAAATGTTCATCTCTGGGCTTCGCATGGACATTGGACTGCGGTATTTTTAAATGTGATGTGTAAAATGTGATGTTTTTCATGTTTTAAATGCTATGATTTCGGTCATCTGAATGTGCTTCCATGCTGTGCTTTGGGGTGTAGAGAAGGAAAATCCGGGTCCAGACTCTGACCCTTTGCACCATTCATGGCTCAAGCGCTGACTTTATATTGCTGCATGGGAGTGGGACATTTTTTAGACGTCTTCCAGCAGGTTCACACCTTTGATCATGGTTTATAATGCACATTGCTGATCTATTTCCAAGAGTGAGGATGAGCACTTCATTACATTACATTATTGGCATTTAGCAGACACTCTTATCCAGTGCCACTACCCAGGTTACAGTGTTAAATGATGCCCATTTATACAGCTGGATATTCACTGAGGCAATTCTGGGTTAAGTACCTTGCAAAAGGGTACAGCAGCAGTGACCCAGCAGGGAATCGAACCGGGAACCTTTCGGTTACGAGCCCTGCTCCTTACCACTGTGCTACACTGTGCTTCTGGTGATGCACAGCCAGCTGATTCAGCCCTGGCTCCTTTTTCTCTGGGAGAAACTTTAGCGTGCAGCCTGCCCTCCAGTTCCTTTGCGGCTCTTCCGTTCCAGGCGGTCCGCAGCTGGGCGAAGCGGGACCGCGCCCGCCCCGCGGGGCCCCGTCTGGTCGCCACATTTTCGCACCGCGCCGGGTGCAGCTCTCGTCTGCGCGTCCAACCCCCATTTGGACCCCAGTCAACGGTTTGCGTCCCTCCGCCACCTGGCGTCATTAACGACCACCAATTCCCTAACCACCAACAAACAAACAGAACCCCTCTCCCGGCCCCCCACGCCCGCCCCACTCCCCCCTAAAAGCTATCACCTGACTAATGACTGCCTCTGAAGGCTAAATGAGAATGAGTCTGTGTCATAGCCCCCCCCCAGCAGCTGCAGGGCTTAATGGGGGAACAGGAGGAGCAGTCTGGCAGAGGCCACCATGCTGCCATCTCTGTCCCTTGTGTGTGTGCGCTCTTTCACCCGCTCCATCCCTTCCCCTCACTCCATTCTCTCACCCTTCAGGCCGGTGTGATGCGAAATACCTCAGGCTGGTCTGAGTCACAGGGGTGCGGACAGGTGGCTCAGTTCCCCATCTTATTCGCGGAAACAAAGATGTTTCGGGGGTTTTCCGTTAAGCAAGGCCAATTTACCCACCCTTGACCTTGAGAGAAAACGCTAGCCATCTCTTGGTCCGAGGTGGCTATAGAAACAGTATGCGGGATTTCACTGCGGGTGGGGTCGATATTCCGCGGCTGGGGCGGAGGCTCTCTTTACCTCAGCTGTGGGATGACATACTCTGGGAGGGGAGGGGTGGGTGTTGCTTTGGGGCCGGCTACACCCTTGATTGTTGTGAATGTTGGAGAGAGCGTTGCCAGGGCAAACTCCAGTACTTCTTATTACCTGAGCCCCAGTTGAGGCCTGGTGTTTGTCAGCAGCCCTACTGAAGTCCACTGCTTTTCCCTGAAGCTCAACTCACGATCTGAGGATGATTACAATATGTATTACAATGTAATTACAAACCGTGTGAACAGCGGCACTGCTTTTGGGCGGGATTCCAGTCTACGCCCTGTCATGCAGAGTAAGGCCTGGTTTTGTAAAAGAAATAGCAAATTAATAAATAAATAATGGAGCTTCTCATGGATTCCCAACGATGTCTTGATCATGTGACTCACTCCTGGTGCTGGGATCTGTCAGGAAAGCGAACCACGACAGGCATTAACCTTCAAAGGTACAGTACACAGGGCCTAACTTTGAAAATATCTGCTGTAGAAACTAGCTGGATAGCGTGAGACCGAACTTGACAATCCTACGATTTGAGGGGTTTCTTTTTTTTCGGTAGAATACTTTATAAAGAACTATTCCCAAGAAGGGCAAAAACAAAAACACAGCTCCGTGTAACCAAGGGGAGAGAGTGACTAAGCCTTGATGCATTAATTCAGCATAGCTTCACAGGGTGGAGAGCCAGGGAACAGAAACATTAGCCGAGTTTAGATCTCAAGGACTTGGGTTATTTATTTTAGTTTCCTGTTAACAAAAAAAAAAAAATCTAATTCGATGCCCGGTATTTCATCGGTAGTCCAAAAAGCACGATAGATGTGACTCAGTATTTGCTTGTAAAAGCACGGAAAATATTGAACTTTACAGCACATTTAACATTCTTGTTTTGACAAAGTTCACCCCAGGGTGACACAGATTTCAGTTGTTTTTTTTTTTGTTTTTTTCCTCCCATCAGCTACGTAGGAAAGACGGCACCACAATAACAGCTGGCCCATATCTGATGCCTAATTAGTCCCAAATAAATGGGACTAATGAAGAGGTACCTTTGACACTGAATTAACAAAATCAAATTAACATTAATGGTAGAGGCATTGATGCTGTTGCGTAGTGCAGTCACATCGGTGATGGTGAAAATCGTTGCTGGGGCTCTATAAAATTATCATGCAAATATTGTACAATAATATTGTAAAATAATAATATGCCATTTCCAGTGCAGATTAGTAGCCTTGCTTCGTTTGTGAGCTGCTATCCTTTTGTGCTGCAGCAGACAAATAATTTGCATACAAATAAATGGCTAAAGGTGATAGATAGCTGAAGCATTGGCTGAGAGAGCAATCGTGCGCAAGGTCAGCGTGTCCCTTTTTCACCGAAGAGTCTCAATCAAGTAGGAGCATAATGAGAATTTCTGTGATGATTATCTAAATGATATTCACAAGGAAGAGCTTTCCTGGCATGGGTGCAAAGTGGTGCTGAATGCATTTCCCTTGCACATATGTGTGTGTGTTTGTGTGTGTGTGTGTGTGTGAGAGAGAGAGAGAGAGAGAGAGAGACAGAGAGAGACAGAGAGAGAGAGAGACAGAGAGAGAGACAGAGAGACTCAATCTTTAAGTACCTGAAGCTTACTGCTCAGATATGTCCATGTGGCATTTGGATTCTAGAAGTCTACATTTATTGGCGCCGGATGATAGGGAGAATGTGTTACAGTGCATGTGCTCTGTATCCATTCCCTTCCAGAGTGACTCTCATCACTTACAACTTTACATGTTATCTGTTCGTATGGCTGGATATTAGCAAAGGCAATTTGGGTTAAGTACCTTGTCCAAGGTAAAACAGCAGCAGCCCAAATGGGAACTGAACTGGCAACCTTTGTGATGCAAGTCCTCTCCACTACCGCTAAACCGCAATGGAACTGGAACATATATCTGTACTGCAAACCGATTCCTTCCTGTTACTTTTGTTGACAGTTATGGCACATTATCTGTGAAGACCATGCAGTAAGTGAGTGTGTGGCTATAAAATAACCGCTGCGCTTCAGCGGAGGTCATTGTTGTTGTGCAACATGCGTTCCTGCTGTGTTATCACACACGCTCTCTTTCCTGCTGCGGTGTCGGCCTCTCGGATGCACCACTCAGCCACGCTGGCGCGCTGTGTACAACTGACACGCCCACTTCTCCACTTGTGTGTTTAATACTGTAAATGATCAAGGTTTTCTGTTGCCATGTGTACATTCTGCCTCCCTCTCTGTTTAAGCTTTGTGAGGTTTCTGCACGAGAGAGTGTACTGGTTTCTTTGGTGTAATACTAAAAAGATCCAGGTCCCGTGTGGGGTGGGTGTGAGGGTGTGATATTGCAGCCAGCCCACCAGGGGGAGACATCACAGGCACACGTGATAGATGACAGACAACAGAATACAGTAGAAAAAGGAGACTGAGAAAACGCAATAAACTTAATGATTACGCACATACAGTAGCGTGCAGAGTGTAGAGGGAGTGTAAGTGTGGAATGCAGGGTGTATGTGAGTATGCATGTGTGTATGCCGGTGTAAATGGCCTGTGTGTGTGTGTGTTAGGCAGTTCATTCGTGATATGGGCCACCAGCACCACTCTGAAATGAGGCAGCCCTCCGTCCCAGCCTCCATACAGATGGGACCCTCAAACCCCACTGCTGGGGAGGGGAGGAGTGCACTTTTCTGCCTCTTCTCCATCCTGCGTTCCCTCTGCTTCACATCTCAGGACCCTCATTCGGCCTTTGATCTTCGACCTTCACAGAGCTTTTAGGTTCCGCAGCAGAAGCTCTGCTTCACAGATCTGCCATTGTTGTTCTTGTGACATCACCACACATCACCACGGAGACGGCGTGTACGCTTCACCTTTTTCCATTACAGTATCTGAAGTTGCTAGTAAAGGCCATCTCTATAGCAGCTCCTCCAGGAAATGACCTCACTGGAGGAATATGTAATTCATCAATTAAGCTTACGGTTGTCTCCGTTCTGGGAAACTGAATTCAGTACTCTCAAACTTCCTTCTCACCGGCATGACAAGGTCAGGTGTGTGTAATCTTTGTCTGAACAAGGAGTTATTCATAGTTTCAATGCTCGCATCATCATTTTGTACTTCTTATCATGTTAGTTGAATATAATATAAAATATGAATCTACAGTCCAGTGGTGTGCTGGATATTTCTAATGTTTACCAGTTCATTGTTGGTTAGTTCGGCTCTGTAATACATTTCCTGTCTGTAGCCTGTGGTAGGAACTACTGTTTTAGCCCTATTCATGCTACAGCAAATTGCCAGTATCTGATAAGACGTCCTTTTGCTCCTCTGAGCTCCCTCCACACTCCCGTGTTCTCGGCACACGGTCAGAAAACCCCTCGCCACCGCCGTCTGACAGGCTATGTCATTTATATTCGGCGTTACTGCCCAGAAAACAAATACTCGTATGCACAAAAAAACCCATAAACTCCCACGACCCATAAAAATGATTAAAGCACCTATTTTTCTTAAGCCCCGGTGCCTTCCCACCACAACCGCGGCTGATTCTTTGCACGTAAACCGAAACCATGTGATGTTCCGCGAGCGCGTCCAGCTCCGCGGAGAGCAGGAAATGAAAACCACGGGATGGAAAAGGGAAAAAAGCCGAGAATACACTCCCCGGGATCAGATATCGCGCTAGGCCCCCATATTTCACCCTGATTACCGCTTGGAACGGCGCGGGGCATACCTGTGCACAATTAAAATGGCCCTGATAATGGCTGATGGAGGAGCTGGGCTCTGACGGCGAGGTTTTGCTGCATCGGGCAACGTAAAAACACTGACACACTACCCCCTAAAGGAACTTCTCATGTCTCAAAACTGCCTCCCACTAAACTATAAAATTAAATTTTAAAAAAAGTAATCTAATGGTTTAATGCAGTTGTTAGCTCTACCAGCTAGTTTGTACCTTGCCTGGCCAAACCATTGAAACCTGGTCATGCATGCGCTTCTAATATTGTTGGCTCCTCATATGGCTTCTTGCTTGTGTTGTACTCTGCCTCACTTGTAAGTTGCTTCGGATAAAAGCGTCTGTGGAATGAATACATGTAAACGTAAAAGCCTCGCTCCCTGTGCCAACACGCCGGCAGCCACCACTGCCCCCAAATGCTCGGAGCCCCCCAAAAGCATGATGATCTGACTGCACTGCCTTTGATTCAGAAGCATCCGTTTCTGGAGATTTCTGCAGATTCTTGCGGGGGTGGGGGGGGGGGCAGATAATGAATAGATAAGTAACCAGCAGGGGTGCCGTTTTGGTTAATGTCGCGTGGACCTTGGTGATGAATGCCGGCTGTTTAAGCCGCTCTCCCCTGGGTGATGAAGCCAAGCGGTGTGACACTGAGGGATGGGCTCCTCTCTCATAACAAGGAGAAATGAAGATGTTTTGTTAACGGGGCGCTACAGATAATGCCCCCCCCCCCCCCCCCCCTTTTCAGAGAGGGGAGCTGGAGGAGAGGTGTGCCACATTGTGTCTCTAAACAGCAGTCACCATTTTTTTTGCTGTGTGGCTTGGTCACAGTGTGGTGCAGTGGGTACAGGCTGGCCTTTTAACCAGGAGGTTTTAATGTTTCAAAATGGGGCACATACAGGGCTGCTGTACCCTTGGGAAAGGTACTTAACCCAGAATTGCTTCAGCAAATATCCAGCTGTGTCAATGGATAACATGTGACAACTGTAACCTATGGAAGTCACTCTGGATAAGAGCGTTTGCTAAATGCCAGTAATGTAATAATGTAATGTATGTTTAGTTCTCAGGTAGGGCGATTCTGTTGTGCATGCAAGTCAGGTACTTCAACTGAGCTACACCAGTCAATATCTGGTTGAATAACTGGTCGATCTAGAAATTTAAGGTTCATAATTTGCTGTGACTGAGGACATCTGTTAAGCAAATAATATTGTGATGTTATGTATCACCCCAAAGAGTAGGTAATTTGCCTCTATGCCCTGTCATCTTATTGGTTATTTTCAGAAGAACCTTTACAGAAGCAGCTAAAAGTCGGGGGGGCACATCTAGATTAATCGGGCATCTGACGAGTACAGACAAGGAGACACAAGTGTACTGCCCCCCTGGAGCAGTGACAACTAACCTGGTGCATAGGCATTGATGTGATTGAATGAAGGAGTGTCATCTGCACCCTGCCATTCAAGTGAGAGGTACTTACTTTCAGCCCTCTCTGTGAGGGCGCATCGAAAGAAAAATATTTGGTCATGATCCAGACGTTAATGTTGACAGCACACATGACGTGCATAGCTTTATCCACGGCTCTCCTGGGCCTAGCGTGAGAGCGGCCGAACGGAGATAGATTCCTGCTGGAGGGGTGAAGAAGGGGAGAGGTGTAACTAAAACTTTCTGAACCAGAACAAACGGTCTTTTTCAGGTACAAAAATGCCGGTGCACTCCCTCTTTAAGCGGAGTCAGAATATTGGCTTTGAAAAGCCATCCTCCCAGACATGGTCTGACAGCGTATATCACACACAATAGCCTGGATATTTGAGAGGGAGAGTGTCCAAAGCACGCTCACACAAGCACACACACAGGCACACGCATATCTTCTCTTTTCATTTTTCTCTCACGACCAATAGAGGAAAAACACAGACTGTTATCTGCAGACCTGCATCTCTCTGGAAAAAACGGAGGTAATAGAAGTATAGTTCTTGCCATGATGAAGCTGGAAACCCGTCAGCTTAATTCTTCTCAGGAGCGAGGAAGTATCAACGGCAGGGTGGTGTCGCACGGGCTCTCCGCTCGAGTGCAATATCTCCTGTCAGCGTTCATTTTCACACTGGCAAAAAATGAAGCTGTCAGTGCAGAGGTGTCATAAACAGCACAGGCCTGAAGCCGCAGCGGGCAGGTCATGCAGTAAAGAGAGTCCGAGCGGACTTTGGCAGCGCCCTGCTCCTACCCCTCGCTCTGCACAGGCCCCTGGGAACACTAAACGCCACGCTGTACACACCTCTGCTACGGTTTAATTAGGACTGGGCCTTGGGGCCAAATCCCCCATGTTTTGCCCAGACTCTCTCACCAGAGAGGCTTTGTGAAACGTACAGCTGGGTGGGGAGAGGGGGGCGGGGTTTGATTTGATTGATTGACAGCTGAGAACAGCCACACTGCCGGAGAGGGACACGCTTAGCCTTTCCTGTACATTAATCAGTATCATAACTTCAGAAAAGCCACTGGTGGCTCAAACTGGGCGTGTTGCTGAAGAGTGGAGTAAAGGGATGTTAGCATGTGCAGTGGAGTGCTTCCAGTTCAGTGTTCTGGAGGCTGTGTAACAGTACATTGAGGTGTATAAACCCAAATGTCACAATGGATGTCCAACGGGCTGTCTGCTGCAGTCAGGTAAGCCTGAGACCCCTTGGCTTCTGGGTCCAGAGGCTTATGTATTTGGGGCTGGGGGATTTCTTCTGTTTTTTGAGGGATTTCATCGGACATGCTGTTCCTGATTTCACCTCTTATTTGCCCACTGTGGCCCCTTTCTCCTGTAGGGAAAGGAGTGCCAAATGTGCATCGGGCCTCCTCATTACCAGGATTCACCATTATTCATTGTCAGGATGTCACAGCGTTTCATATTAAAATATATTTGATTTTAAAAGAACAGCTTAAAGAATATTCCTTTGATTACACAGGTAATGATAATGAGTTGTATTTATACAAGCACTTTTCATACCTTTTCAAGGACCCCAATGTGCATAATCACATGGGCAATTTCCCGCCAAGAATTCTGGGCCCGAGAGAATGTCTCAGACGCATTGAATCAACACAGAATCGCATGAATGTGGACTTCAGCCATTTGCGCAAAAAAAAAAACTGCAGCCGCAAAATAAGACACAAAACTAACAAAGCCCAGCGAGAGGTTAAGATCTAGAGATAAGATCTTGGAGTATGAGTGGCAACAGCCTTACTACGCTGTACCTAAACTAACAAACGCTTGTCTGAGATCGATCTAATCACAGCTCCAATAGCGGGGAAAAATAATTCAGTACATTTTGGAGTCGGACACAAAAAGAGGGGAGTTGGGGAGGGGGGTGGAATAAGTATTAAAAACAACAATGATTCAGTTTTTCTGGCAGAACGGGGCACTCTGGCTGAGCCGGGACCAAAAGAACAAGGAGGAGGAAAATAAACAAGCAGGAGGGTTTGGACGGGGCCGCAGGTGGAGAGGACGATGCTCCTCCCTGCCAATGCACTGACACGCCACCCCCATTCATCAGCCACGGGCAGGCTGCTCTCCTCACGGGCCCCGCTCCAGGGGTGTCTCCATCAGCGTTCGGGAGCACAGACGCCCGGAGACCCGACAGGCCTTCCTGAGGTGAAGCCTCTCTCACTGACGCCCTCTGCCACCCACTCACACATAAATGCACGCCACACATGCACAAACACTTACCTACACACACACACACGCGCCACACATGCACACACACAAACACACATCACACATGCTCACACACTCACACACACACACACACACGCCACACATGCACACACACACACACAAACACACACTCATCCACACAAACACACACACACGCCACACATGCACACACACTCACACACACATACTCACCTACACAAACCACATATATTCACCTACACAAACACTCACACACGCCACACACACTCACCTACACAAACCCACACAAATACACACATACTCACCTACACAAACCACATATATTCACCTACACAAACACTCACACACGCCACACACACTCACCTACACAAACACTCACACACGCATGCCACACACACACACACACAAACAAGCACACACATACACATAATCGCATATATGCACATACACAGACACACACTCTCCACAATCCCTGGATGTCACGTTTGATAGCCCCCCCATCCACCCCCCCCTCCCCCGGTTCAGCACTCGTAGGCACGGCTGACATTTTGGGAAGGGTAGCCTGCTAGATGGCAGTAAATTAGCAGGTTGGCAGGGCCCTCCCTCGGGCAGAGAGAGCCGTCTCAGAGCATCCACCTCCACCGCGCTGGGGCACAGGGTGGCAGCGTCACCATTAGGGGATGTCAGGTTGAGTTACACTCTGTGGGTGTCACGTGAGAGGGGAGACATCCCAGGACATAGACAGTGGGCCAGATAGGCCCAATCAGATCTCAGAGGATTCCTGGACATGCCAATCAGGTCTGAGCTAAGGCCTGGTGACAGCCAATCAGGTCCGAGTGAGAGGACCCGACATGCCCAAACCAAGTCTGAGAGGATTACTGGACATGCTAATCAGGACTGATATGATCCATGGTCACACCCAGCGGGGTGAGAGGGAGTCCTGGATACGCCCACTCAGGTCTGAGAGGAAATCCTGGACGTATCCAATCACACTCGATCACTTCAAAACTGGTGGCAAGTACCCTGATTTGGAGTCCAGAAATCCATACCTTTTCTTCGAGCAGGAGGAAAGACAAGCCGGGAACCGAGAGGCTGCAAAAGACATCACCTTCCGTCAGAGGAAGTCACAGTTGCAGCAGACTTCACTTCACATCAGAGGATTCCGGAAGGCTTGTCCGATAAACGCTCAGATTTTTTTTGTTTCCTCGCACCACAGAGCGCTCCCGTGATCTTTTGGTGTCCTGCTGTGAATGTGAGCGTTAACTCAGGCCATCGCCCCCTCCCAACTCCCCCCCCCCCCCCCCCCCCCGCAACAGAGATACGTGGCTCTGCAGTTAGTCGTTCTGACAGTGAGGTTGACGAATAGAGCTGTAGGGAATAGTGTCAGGGCAGCCGGAGAGACCTGTAAGATAGACATGGTTGTGCAGTTCACGCTGATAAAAGTGGTTCCGCCTGGCTGCTCGCGGAGAAATTCGAAAGCTGGGCTCTTTTTGATTTTATAGGTGTGACTGGGAGCCGGTCAGGTTATTCCAGGAAATACTGTCATGCAGAGTAAAAAAATACAAAAATAATTGAAAAAAAGCAGCCATCAGAGTTAAATCGCTGTCCTTCACAATACAAAAGAAAACCCTTTACACAAAATGTATGAGGGAGGACCCAGCAATTGCACAAAAAAAAATTGTAATTTGGCCTTTCACCTCCTACCCTGTGTACAGCTGCACCAAAAGGGGCTAAGTTAGGGCTCCAGACTGTAGTTTAGAGCTGTGTTTCCCAACCCTGCTCCTGGAGGCACACTGTCCTGCATATCTTCTATGTATCCTTCCTGCTTGACTAAATCAGGTGTGCTCAGCTAATCAAAAGTGCCACTGATGAGTTCAGTCAGGTAGGTAGAGCAGGGATAGATAGAAGATATGCAGGACGGTGTGCCTTCAGGAGCAGGGTTGGGAAACGCTGGTTTAGAGTACCCCTCATTTGACACAGACCCACTCCATTCTGAGCAACACAGTCATCGCTCTACCCCAGGAACCGAAACGGGCCATCCTTCCCAACGAACGAGGGTGCCCTTCTCCTCACCGGTTTCTGAGAGAAGAGCAGAACCCAGAGATATCCATTCTGGTCTATTTGGAACAGAGAGCACCAGGGTAACTTTTAGGCCTGTGCTTGAGATGCATACTCCTGTGCATCAGGCAGTGAGACCAGCATGAAGTGTTAACAATCCCCACAGTGGAAGACGGCGATCTGGCCTGAGCCGATGCTCAGTTCTGCAATTAGACCGACAGATTTGATATTACGTCCGTACTTAGGTGGGCTGCAGAGATGGGGAGGATTTGAGCTACCATTTGTGGAATAAAACTGGTTTGCTGTCTGTGCCAAAGCCAGACAACTAAGAGCTTCCTTGATAATAAACGTTTAGCTAATAGATAAGCTGGACTCAGACCAGATCTGAACTCACACACACAGTAAAGATGGATTCAGGGCTGTAGATATTTTTCTGTAGGATTATCAGGAAAGGGCAGGTTTAGTTTTCAGTGACGCGTGTAGAGAGACGTTGTTGCCTTACAAACGCTGAATGGTCGACACCCAATAAAAACTGCGGCATTATTCAAATCACGAGCATTCAAAAGACCCCACATTTGCGATGAAAAGGGTACACCATGTTCCATCGTAGAGGTTGCATTTGTGAGGGACCACGTGTTCCACTTGTCTGCGGGACCACATAAAAACAGGTCCCTCGAAGCTCTCAAAGTAATGAACTCGAAATGGATTGACAATAATCGAGACGGACAGCATACATTTTGTTCGGGCAGCGTATCTCGGCCGTAATGAAAACAAGGCCCATGTTCCCTGAGAACCTACACGGCTCTTCAGCCTCCTACTTCACAGGCCCAGAATGAGAACATTACTTTTAAACAGCCTGGGAAACCAGGTTTTCCAGCACGCATTACTCAGCCAGCATTACTGAGGCTGCAGACCTGCACACATGGGTTATATGATGTGCAGTGATACACATCTGGGAAAAAATGCACCTGGTATCAGGGGAAAAAAAATATCTTGGCTTAGATAAAAAACTGTTTTACTAAAAAAAAAAAAAAAAGTTGCATACACAATATAAGTGGTGAAGAGACACTGGCGGCTCGTGAATTGGCAGGCATGGTAAAATCTTCCCAAAAAAAAAAAAGGCGAGCACACTATTAAATAAACAGTACAGTTAATCCCAATAATAACCCCGCAAAATGTCATAGGCCTCTTACTGTCACTTTTTATATTCATAAATAGGTGCCATGTGTCTGTTTTCATTAATAAACGGAGTCTTTTAATAACACCAGGAAACCCGCAACACATAAATGCACACATACGCAAACATTCAAAACAGCAACATTGTCGTCGCGTGCAATTAAAAACTAGACAGAGATCATTCACAGAAAAAAAAAAATCTGAACTGGGTCTCACGGAAATGTGACGGATTTTTGTATCCTACAGTCCTGCCATTGAAAAACACCTTCAGCTCTCTGATTGGACGAAATGGTTTCTATTAACAGTCGTGAATGCAGCCATTGAGTTCTGAACGCTCCGTGCGTCACAACGCATTACCGATGTCCAGGTGATGGTTTTAACCTCGCACGCAGCGCCGGGAGAGAGTAATGAGCATGAAGGCCAGGGATGCGACCTCTGCTATAAACACATCGGCATTCTCATCAGCTAAGTGATATTTGAAAATGACTCAACCTGTTTGGGCGAGTAAAGTTCTGCCAGGATTGTGTCCGTACCCAACCTGCATTCCAGTCTCAACTGGTGACTGATCAGGTACGACGTGGAGCGAAGCAGAATTGCATTACATTACTGTCATTTAGCAGACGCTCTTATCCAGAACAACTTACACGGGTTACTATTTTTACATGTTGCCCATTTATACAGCTGGATATTTACTGAGGCAATTCTGTGTTAAGTACCTTGCCCAAGGGCACAGGGCAGTGCCCCAGGGGGGAAATCGAACCAGCAACCTTTCAGTTACAAGCCCAAAAGGTTGCCAGTTTGAGAATGGCACAACTGAGACAGGAAGAGATGGTGGAGGGGGGATGTCACTCAACACAGGTGGATGCTGACTGGGGTGAATGCAAATGCAAGTGCACTGTCTATTGATGTTGTGTTTTTTATTATTCTGATTGATTGAATGCCTGATTGATTGATTCTGTGAGGGGTAAGTACTTACATACAGCACTTTGAAATCATTAGTCAAATGTGTGTACTGACTAGTGATTTGAGAGTGAGGCTTCATGAACCCCTTAATGAATGCAGGTACTGTTCTGCTGTCAGTCACTGACTCAGTGGAGCCAATGAAAAGACATTGCAGTCCACAGCAAAACACTATGATTCACTCAGATCAGTGAATCACTAGTAACGCATGATTGCTCCTCCATATTGGGCTTTGTGAGGGTTTTTTTTCAAATCACTTATAACCACAAACATTTTGTAATCTGTGTATTTTTGTGTATCAGCCTGTTGCATTGCTGTATATATAGAAATTATGGCTGCTTTAATTACCAGTATTTCAGTATCTCATCAGAGGAAGAGGTATAACCATGGGAAATGATCTAGACTGAGCAATTAAAATAGCCTATTAAGCTCAAAAACCTTGAGAGGAGCTTAAGAGGATTCCTCGCCCAAAAAAAAAAAAAAAAAAAACATGACTGTAGATTATTTCCATGAAAAAGAGCTTGCCAAATTACCAAACATGCTCTCAATCTTACTTTGAAAGGGGCAACAGATGGAGTTTCTCTTCCGACTAATAGATCCTCTACACTCTGTAGTGCTGGCTGTAGAACTGCCAGTCAGCGGCGGTCGACAGTGGTCTCTCTGTATGGAATCTCTAGGGTCCAGTGCTAGCCCAAACTGAACATGACCGGAACCACAAGGGGTACATGGCTCGGTTTGACATGCCCGCCTCAGTGAAACACGCAGAGGATGAATACATCCCTCAGCGATTCAGGATGAGCCAGGATCCAAAAAAACAAAGGAATTGATTTCCTTTCTTCCTCGCTTTTGTCTGAATTCCAGCAGCAGATGGCCCATTGTGAATGGAGCAATAAGTCTATCAGGAAACCAGCCCGGCGAACCGTTCTGAAAAATGATAATTGTTACTTGATGTTATAAACGTATCAACATCTCAGTCATCAGTGACTTTGCCAGGGAAATAATGTGGGGTTTTTTTTTTTCATTTGGCAAACATTTCTTACTGTATGTCAGGAATGCGGTTTTGAATAAATGACCACCAATTTGTGAGAAATAAGAAGCAGAATTCTGACATTCTTCACTCTTATGCCCTAAACTGTGTATCAGATCATTTTATGTTTCAGCCCTCTGACAGCAACTGTACCTTTTACCTGTCCACAACTGGCCAATCACTGGCCAATCAAAGACAAAGTGGGTGTGGCAACTGTCATTACTCTGTTAGACAGAGCCAATCAGGAGGAACATTCTAAACAGGAAGAAAAAAAGAATATCAGGCCATATGGAATATGGAAAAGAACACAGAGTAGCCTGTCTCTGCAGTGGGGTTCCTTCCTGGAGATCGAGGGGGGTTATTAGATAATCCAACTACAAAGGTGATAAGCAAGCAAACTCCACTGAGAATCTACAGACCTTTATACAACACAAAATGCCCTGCGTTACCATGATCACAACTCACACATACAGTGTCATAAGTATGTGGGTAACATATATACATACATACATTCTCACATAAACATATTAACAGTGGGTCTGGTGTGGTCTTTTGTATACTACTGTTGGGTAAAACTCAGTTTCGTAACTTTACTGACCTAGACCTTCAGTTCTCTCCCATGAGTCATAACCACATGCTGGAGGAGCTGCAAATGTAACCTAAAGGTTGCAGGTTTGATCCCCAGACAGGGCACTGCTGTCGTATTCTTAAGAGGTGATTACCCCGAGCTGCCTCAGTAAATATCCAGCTGCATAAATGGGTAAAAAAAAAGTCATCCTGGATACGAGTGTCTGCCAAGGATATAAACATAAACCAGCATGAGTGCGATTTTCTCATGGCGTTCAGTAACGGGGAGTCTCTGGAAATGCTGGGCAGATGCAGTGTGGCGGAACGAGGGCGGAAGAGGTAAAGCCACTGGGGCGCTGGGACGTCGTCAGTGCCACTGTAACGTATGGCAGGCGGCTCCGAGAGCACTCTGATTTATTACACCTGGATGTGATGTGAGCGAGAGTTATGGCGTCTTACCTCCGTCTCAGAGCGTCCTTTCCGTTCCTCTCCGGAAAAAGCCCCTGCTCTCTGTGACACAGGAGATGCGGGGAAGCAGGGGGTGATGGGAAATGATGCCAGCTGGTCCGCGCCTGGTCTGAATTATTGAGGAGAAGCGCTGTTGCGCTCTGATCCCAGTCTCCCTCGGAGCCCCGGCTTAAGAGCCCAGGGAACAGCGCCGGAGGCTGACACCCGTCATTAGCTCAGGTGCTGAGAAGAAAGGGATGCCCGCTCACGGGGCGCAGGAGAATACAAAATGCACCCCGAGGGCCTGCCTTTGGTCACATGACACCCCGCCCACTCGCATAGCCCCAGAGGTGTTCTTCTCTGTGCTGCGCTCCTGTATTGAAACTGATGGTTTTCTTCCCCCAAAAACACGCAACAAAAAAAAAAAAAACCCCTCAACTCGTCAGTTTGGGTCACCATTCCATATCATAAGAAGTACATATATGCATATGCATATACATACAGTATATATAATCACCCTGTTTAGCGATGCAGTGCTATTAAGTATGCTCACCTTTTTCGTCATTACAGTGTGAAGGCAGCCGTACTCTAGGCAGAGCACGTAGCCATTACCCCACAGCCCCATCTCATCAAACACCCTCTCCACAGAGATACGTCCGCGCCGGCAATATTAATTGGGCCAAATATAATTCTGATGAGTCTGACTTTGCCATTAAAAGGACACTGATTAACATGCAGTCCTGGAGGCCCATAGCGATGAGCTTCGGAGGGCCTGGGAGGCCCCCCCCTTTGGCTGTGGTGTTCGCCAGGGGGGACAGGGAGCGCCAAAAAGTCGCTGAGCTGGGTCCCACCGCAGACGCGGCCAACTCCGCGTCCCGTTCCCGAGAGACACAAAGACACAGCACAGGAGGCGCAAAAAGTCGGCCACAGCCTATGAATCAGAAGTAAAAGAAGCCCTGTGTGCGTGGGATCAAAGCTAAAACGGAAGGCAAAATAAAAAAAAGAGTGGCAAGAGTGGCCTGTTTAGATTTTTCAGTCTTATATTTAATTTTATTTGATTCATATTTTTTTCCTGTGACGCACTTGGAATGGAGAGAGGGAGCAAAATCATTTGCAGGTGACAAACCAAAAAAATCCAAGATTGGTCACGCACACCTCCCTCCCACCCCCCCCCCACCCCTCCACCCCTTTTCCATGTCGGCGTGGGACAGCGTCCACGAGCTATCGCCATGGAAACCCTGCCCCCGGTGTGGAATTTCGGGACGGGCCCGGCTGGCTGTCTGAGTCTGGCCCCTTCCGCCTGCCTGCCAGACTCTTAAAGCAGTGAGCCCCCATCCCCCCCCCCCCCGCCCACGCCTGGGACAGACGAGCTCCTTTGCGCCCCTTCCCAGGCTGCACACACCCCGCTGCCGCTCGTTGGGACCTGGAAGGCAGACCACTGGAGCTCAGGGGCCGTTTCGCCGTGGGAGGCCTGTCAGAAAATGCGTAAATCTCTTCAGTGAACGGCAGCTGCATTCGAGTGAGAACCTAGCATATCGGTGCTGAGGAGAATTAAGTTTTCCTATCCACTGAACACAGACAAACATTAATACACAAACAGGGAGCTCAGGGGCCCTTACATGGTGAGAGTTCTGTCACAAATTGTGCGTAAATCTCTGTAAATGTCCTCCAGTGACCGGCAGTTGCATCTGAGTGAGAACCTAGCCCATATCACAGCCACGGTGGGTGGCAGTGTGGCGTAATGGTATGTCTCAGTGCGGAGGAGAATTAACCTTGCCCAACGCAGAAAACATTAATACACAGACACATTATGGCCTCTGCTTCTGTTATGGCAACAGTACAGTGAGGTGCTCGTTGACACATTGGGCTGGGGCGGGGGTGGAGGACGCTGTCAGGATCGGGTGAGTTACGCACCTCACCCTGAACACGGTCTGGATGAGAGATGAGAGAACTCGGCAGGCCCGACGATTACGCTCCGAGGAGAAGGTGAGACAGAGACGCCATATGGCCGCCGGCTCTGTTGTATGACACAGGAAATGACCTCAGAGCAGTGCTTTGTCACCATTCGCTAATTGTGGCCTGCTCCTCGGGCTCTCCAGTGATGGACAAGACAGAGTCGCTCTGGTGCTTTGGTGCTTTCTCATTCCCTGTAACCTGCGTGATTCCCGTCACTCAGTCCAAATGCCCTGTGGGGGGACGTCAAAGTGAAACGCAGGGCCACTAGGATTCAAACAGCCCCACAATATCGGCCGTTTTCATTGGAAGGCTTGTGGCTTACACTACCAGATTCACTGCCCTGCTTTCATCCAGTCAGATGGCTGGGCCTCACCACTCCCATGGCACAACCATGCAAGAGGGCTGTTTAAAGCCGATGTTTGAAACACGGATGAATTGGTCATACTTGAAGGCATGGGGACATCCTGTGTCTCAAGGGGAGAGAAAGGAGAGAAAAGAACCTATTTTTAGGGGATCAAGTGGAACACCGCCTCCGCTCCTGGCTTTGGGATAGTGGGTAGCTCACCTTGGCCGTTCCCCCTTCTTGGCGGAATGCTTGGTAGTGCTGTTTTGAGGATCTAGTTGGTACAGCTGACTGCAGTCAGCTTTCAGCAGGTGGGGCCCCTAGGATACGTTGCCCCATAGCGGGCAGGTGGAGCTCCAGTTACAAGGAGGTGGGGGTGGCTGCAAAGATTGGACACAAACTGCACCCCAGACTTGATCCTTAAACACCTACACTCCCCACGCACACTGTTGGACTAAACCACTCCTTAAGTAAGTCTCCTTTGAAAATACTCATGAAAAATGATCATTTTATTTTCCATAAGCTTCAAAAAAACTAATTGATTTGGAGAGTCTGCTCCGAGTCTCTTTTTAACAAAGATCAGCGGGGGGGGGGGGGACACATGCAGGGGCTATGTGCAAAGGGTAACGTGTTTGACAGTCACATCCGGCTAAATCGTAACCTCAGTGCTGTCCCACCTGCGCGGCTGTATGAGTCTTGTGTACGGTCTGTGCTGTCTGGCAGTGCGGGACCAGGGAACCAGGAATGTGGAGGAGTGTCTGCCGGACCACAGCTGCATGCTGCTGGGCAGAGGGCTGATGTCATGGCCCTCGGTGATCCCTGGAGATCATGTGGGAGAGGAAACCAGATCTCCAGAAGAGGGAGTGGGGGTGGGGAGGGTGGGGGGCAGGATGCGTCACTCTTGGAAACACCTACTGATGGCTGCTGAGACCGGCCTGGGAGAGGAGAGAGAAAAGAGGGGTATAACAGAAACAGGGAAAGAAGATAGATACCTGGGGGTAGAGGAAGACACTGTGAGGGAGTAGCAGGAAAGTACAGAGTATCAGGAAGGTAGAAGGAAAGTAAGGAGTATTAGGAGAGTAGAGGGAATGTGGGATATATTAGGAAAGTAGGGGGAAAGTGGGAAGTATCTAAAAAAAAAAAAAAAAAAAAAATTTAAGTGGACATTCGAAATAGGAAAGATTTGAAAATGCTTTCTGAAAGACCTATTACATCAAATCTCAAACATGACCACCTCTTGGGAAGCTACCATTAGCTCAACGTTGACCCTGCCCTCACTCAACATTTGGTGACTGGGACAATGGGGTGATTTGCGAATATCTATTGGACCTACTTGTATTTGAGGTGCTGAGTGGTGCCAAGACACTTGAAGGTTCCGTTGACCATGATAGTCAGGCGGGTACTAGGCTATTAGTATTAAGAGAATAGAAAGAAGAAAGGTGGGTATTAGGATAGAGAGGTAGGAAGAGAAGGAAGGAGTGAACCGGGAGAGAGAGATGGGCGACTGGTATCTAGAGACTGGGCAGGGCACTGTAAGGAGAGAAGATGGAGAGTCAGGAATGCAAGGAGGGAGAAAGGAAGCAGCAAGAAGGAGAGCATTCAAGGCAGAGGGCAAGAGGGAGAGAGGCTTAAAGTAGCAGAAAGAGAGGGAGGGGAGGGAAAGAAAGAGCTGAGAAAGAGGGCATAAACAGATGAAAGGAAGGTAAGGCAGAAGAGCGGCGGGGAAGAGAGGTGAAGGGAGAGAGTGGGGGGGGGGAGTGAGGGGGAGAGAAGGAGAGGTCAGAGGAAGAGGAAGGGAGACCACAGGAAAGAAGGAGAGGTGAGAGGAGTATGAACAGAGGGCAGAGGAAACTGAGAGGGAGAGAAGGAGAGGAGAGAATAACGCAATAACGCAAACGGGTGACTGAAGGGTGGGAAGTGGGCGAGAGAGGCTCGCGTGACCTGCACTCTCCCCGGTGGCCAGACGGGGGCGATACCACACCCCGGTCCAGGGGGGCCTTCATTCATCAGGCCTGTAAGACGACCCCTCAGACCAGATGGCAGGGGTGATGGAAGTCCAGGGCAGGGGCGAAATGCGATTAAACATGGCCCCTGTGCTGAGAGCCACAGGGAAGAGGAGAAACACGCCTACACAAATCAGTTTCAGGTTTCTGCCTTAATGGAAATGCTGTTTTTCTTTCTGCTCTTGGTTTGGAGTGTGCCGACCCCGTCATAAATCTTTTTTTTTTCTGCGTAAACAAAACGGGAAGCCGCAAACAGCGGGTTTGAGATGGGAGATCGTCCAGGCAAACCGAGAGTTTATCCGAACCAAAACCATTTTCAAAACAACAGTTAAGAAACGGATTATTATTACAATCGTTATTATTACAACAGGGCTTATTACAGTTGTAGCAAAGTTCTTCACTCATTCTACAAAAACAAATGCAGCAAAATACAGGAGTGATTAAGTAAAATAAATTCTCTTGTGTGCGGTTCAGTTTTGTAATTCGAAGAAAATGAAATGTGTGTATCAGAGCGCATGAGTCGAAGCCAAAAATGCTCTCCCAAAGACTGCCTCAGATGCCTTTGTCTCATGAGGATCCAGTAACTGGCAGTTTAGCCGCGCTGTAATGTCACACTAAAACCTCTCAGACATCTGATGCCGCTATAAACGAAAGCCAGACGGCCTGCATCCTGGCCCTGGCTCTGCTCTCCTCAGTGTGATAGATGATGCTCACACGGAGATCCCACCCCTGCGCTGTCTTCAATCTTTAGCTTTAACACCCAGCGAGATGAAGTCCAATTCATCCCTGTTTATTAACTGCCTTCTGAGCAATGCGCCGTGACTACTGTGCTGGCACAATTCTGTCTAAAGTCAGTTTTCAAGCCAATAGTAACCCTGGACTCCTCCTCTGTCCACCCTGTACCACAATCAGTACCACACCCTGTGCTACACTTAGTACTACACTTAGTACCACACCCTGTGCAATGCTCTGTTCCACACTCAGTACAACACCCTGTGCATTGGCCTGTGTACCACTCAGTACTACACCCTGTACTATACTTAGTACTACACTTGGCACCACACTCTGTCCCACATGCTGTATGATGCTCCGTACCACACTCAGTACCACACCCTGTGCAATGGCTTATATCACACTTAGCACCACACCCTGTACTACACTTAGCACCAATGCCCTTTGCCATGCCCTGAACCACACCTTACACTGATGTACCAAAGGCATACCTTGATACTCCCACACTCCTCACACTCCCACCCCCTCCTTTTCCTGCCTCGCTTTCTCGCTCCCTCCTTCTACATCAGCCTTGCCCCACGGAGTGGGTAAAGCAGGGGGGGAGGGGGCTGGGGGGTGAAGCCGAGGCCCGAAATCCCTCAGATCTCCCGCAGCAGAAGGGTGTCGCGAGAGGGGTGCTCTGCCTGCCAGATCTCCGCTGCGGGCGTTTGATCAGAGGGAGCATTCCCTTTCTCAAGAAGGAGAAGAAAGGAAGAAGGGGGGGGGGGGGGTGGGGGGGAACGAGCTTGCCCGCGCCAGTTTCTCTCAATTATTAATCGCAACAAAAAGTGCTGAGTGCGTGGGTTAAAGAGGCATGTCAGCCAGGCCGCCTTGCACCGCTCCTAGCCTGTGACGTTAAACCGTAACTCGCCACATGCGCTCCTAAAACACGCGTCTCTGAGTGATGCCTTTCGCTTAACCACCGTAATGGCGTGACATAAACTGCCTGTGTGCGTGTGTGTGTGTGTGTGTGTGTGTGTGTGTGAGGCGGTTGTGCGGTACGGTATGAATGACTTAAATCTGTTCAATATTAAGTGTTGTGTATTATGTACTTGAAATAATGGTTGAACAAAAACATTGCATGCTGTTTTTGATTGAATTCATATTGTGAAATTCAGAATATTTCAGAGCATGTAAAAGTACTCTGAGGGCCTTAGTCACACACAAGGATTAAGCCCTCTCTCTGTGGAAATTTCCTTTAAAAGAAATGTCCTAGTCTACAACAAGGCTTGATCCTTGTCTGTGAAACCAGCCCTAAGCATCTTATACACGTCTTATCTGTAATGTTACACCACTGTAGGTAGGTACAAGCATGTCTCAGCACAGACATTTTGGTGTAAAGTGTGAAGGTCTAATTCTAGTGTGTAAAATACTTAAAATTTGTGTTAAGACTATAACACAGCTGAGCAGAAACTGCAGTGATATGATCTCAGTAAGACTGTAAAAAAGTGGGGACTAAACATCAGTTGCACATTTGAGATCTGAGAAAAAAAGTGGAACCAAAACTACAGTTGTGCATTCGAGATAAGACTGTACATGAGTGGGACCAAAACTGCTATTTTTACATTTGAGATAAGAATGTAAAAAGAGTTGGACCAAAACCACACGTAACACAGCCAGACACCCGATCACATCATTTGCCCTCTTGCGCAAACCCTCATCTTGCCCTGACCACGGAAGCATCCTTGCTGGTTCCATTGCACTGACACGCACCGCAATTACGCCGGCCCTTCGGGGCCCTTTGGCCGCTACCTCACGATGAACCCCACCTCTCCACGGAGCGGCCGCCGGCGCGATTCAAGCCGCGGCGGCCTCAGAAGAAGGCTTTCTTGACTCTTGGCTCCGGATCCGCCAAAACCAGACCCGCCCCGGTAAGAGTAAGAGGCCCGGCATCTGTCACCACATAAATCAGCTGGTAATAACACGCTTTGCAGCGGAGCCGGTCAGGGGGAGCCCGCGCCCTTGTGTGTGATTGCAGCTTAGTCAGCCCCTCCCGTCGGTCTCAGTGTAATTCCCCAGCACCACGCCTCATTTGTTCCACTGTGAAGGGTCTGATTAAATATTTAAACTACCGAGGTACTTTCACCGGCATCAGGTGTAACTCACTCCTGTAATCTTAGATAGCGTTGAGCGCGGTAATTATACTTGAGTTAACAGTTCGGAGACGAGCTCTGCAGCCCTCTCTCTCTCTCTCACTTCAGAGCTCTGTGTAATATTTCAGATTTTACAGCCAATCATATCCACTCAAGGCTCTGTACTCTACGGTTTCAAATCAGAAAAGTAACTTTCCATTAAACGTTAATTGATGGGTTTTTGCAAAGGTCGGTACGACATTAATTCCCCCTCAAAAACATCTCAAGCCTTTATCCAAGCACGGAATTATGACAAAAAGTGTCAGCATTGTGGTGAAATGATAATAGCAATTTGAGTGAATTTTTAATGTAATCCCCTGCGGCACTCCCTCTGTCTGATATCACTCTGTTACTTGCTCGCTACAGATACACCCAAAGCCAGACCAAATTAATCTTTTTTTAATCCTTTCAATTTCCCCATTCTTACGGTGGTTCACTCAAGAGCAGCGTCTCCCTTATCTCTCAACATCTGACAGCTGCACAGAGGGGCTGTCGTACACTCAGTGAACACTAGGTGGCAGTAGGAAGTATCGTCTAAGTACAGAGAGTGAGGCCTCATGCAAATTAAAATCTGAGATACGGTGATTTAATTTCATTCTATGGTAGAACATGCTCATAATTGGCAAAATGTATACATATATATGTATATGTATATATATATATGTGCGAGTGTGTATGTACATCCCGTTATCCCGTTACTGAACAACGGGGGGGGGGGGGGGGGGGGGGGGGGGGGGGGTCCGGTGTCTGTCGCACATCTGTGGGAGAGCATTAAAGTGTTTTGAGGCTTTGCTGTGTGGGTCTTGTCTTTCTTTAAAGGGGTCGGCAGATTCTAAAATTTAATTATTTGAATTAAGAAATTATGCAGCGTATCTGACTCGCAGTGACTGAGCGGGCGGCTGGTGGGGGTTCACCAGCAGGGCAGCTTGATATCCAGGGCTGATGCTGTGGGAGAGAGAGAGAGAGTGGGCGGGAACATGGGGTCCCCAACAGCTGTGAGTACTCCACTTAACCTCGGAGTAAAACCTCTAGATGCTTAAGGACCCCGAGAGAGAGGCACGGCCGTGGCGTTTTCAGGTGTGACCATCTCCAGTGGCCGAAAAGCAACCCAGAGACCGCGGGGGAGAGAGGGGACCGTGAGGGTAGCCCCGTTTCCGCGCGAACTCCGAAAACATTGCTTCTGCTGTTTGCTTTTCACTTTTTTTAATCAACCCACTCTTCCAAGAATCCAGCTGCTGGATGTTTTCAAGATTTTTTTTTTAATATTAAGCACGCTCTTTAGCTTGAAAGACTGCAGCAACTGCCTTCAATGACTGGCGGGAGAGGATTTGGAACATGTACAATAAGAGAAATATAAATTCGTCTCCCGGCACATGCGGAGGTGAAACGGTATTCAGAACACATGAAGCTTAAGCTGCGCGCTGCATGTTCTTAAATCTGCTATAATGCACTCAGGTGGTGTAATACAGCGTTTACAGGACAAAGACTCAGTAGATATCAATAATACGCAGGGAATTATCCGCTTCTAGGGTTTTTTTCCTCCCCCTCTTACGTTTGTGGAGATTACGTTAATAGCCTGCAAACGCAGCAAATCACGACAAGGTAACGCCACGCTGTGACGGCTGGCGATATTAACCTTTGCATCAGCCGTGCCTTGTTCGCCCCTCTCCCGGTGACTGCGGCTTCTCCGATGTTAGCGTTTTATTGGACGTGCTCTGCGCACGGCGTTAGCTCTGATCGGTCCTCCTCACTCTCCGTGGAGAGTGCCACGGCAAACGTGCCAGACTGACGTAACCTCGCCACCTGCCTGCGGGACGGCGTTCGTGGGATTGAATCCCTGCACGTCCCCAAAAGCACCCGAGGCTCTTGAGTCTGTATCACCTGGGACCGAAGGGACCAAGACCACTCCAATCTTAAGCAGAGAGTACGTGTGTCACACAGTTTCTGAGCTCATTATTACATATTGCATTACATTATTGTCATGTAGCCTACAGTACGTGGAGAGCGTGTATCATGTATCTACTACATGTATCCAGATCAATTTACATAAGCTACAGTTTTTACATATTACCCATTTACGCAGCTGGACATTTACTACTGAGGGAATTCTGGGTTAAGTACCTTGCCTGAAGAAACAGCAGCCCGGTGGTGAATTGAACCAGCAACCTCTCGGTTACAAGCACTGCTCCTTACCATCATGCTACACTGCTGGTCTGTGCAGACATGAGCAAAAAACTCACTGTAGTGTTGAAAATGGCCCAAAGAGAATGCAATGCATAGCAGAGGCCAGACTTGAGAACTAAGGGAATGAATATGATTAATATTAATACGGATATCCTGGCCTGTGCTCAAGGAATTTGTTACCGTCGGTTTTGAGATTTGTTACAATCAAATCCAGGTTTGATACGTGATTACATGAAGACCTTTTGCTTTAATCCAGGCCACAAGTTTTGGGCAGCAATCTATAGCAACAAACATTTTATAAACGTAAGACAAGAGCAATCCTACTTCTCTTTCTTGGGACGTATTAGCTTTTTAGTATTATAATTGTATGCAATGATCATGTATGTACATAAACAGTGCAGCATGATTATGTATTACCACAATCATGTATTACCATTTTAACAAACATTTAAAAACATATTCACTTGATGTGTTCGTACTGTGTTCTTACAAAATGAAGAAAATACACGGTTTCCCAGAGACGGGAATGTGTGTATTTTTGCACCTCTATAAAATCAATAGCACTGAATCTGATTTCAGAATAATGTAAGGCAGCAGGCTGGATGCATGCATGGTGTAAATGGGATTTGTTGGTCAGAGCTAAAAGGTCTTCCAAGAAGTGAGTTATTGTATGCGCTTGTTACAAGAATCAGTTTAGAGGGATTAGCCAGGTTGACCGTGTTTCTGGTGCTCAGGCCTGGAAATCTATTAATGTGTAATCCTGGAAGGACTGTTGTTATTGTCAATGCTTTATAGATATATGCAGTACCGGTCAAAAGTTTGGACACGTCTGATTAAGTTAACGGGAAACATGCGTTCAAAGGCTTTTTGATGTAAAGAATTATGCTTATATGATTGAAATTTGTTTCTTAGACAAATGTAAATAGTGAAGTTGATGGATAGGTATGAATTTCTTTACAAAAAAGATTTAATTTCAAAAAATATTTTTGGGCTATTTTGAAGAATATAAAATATAAGATATTGTTTTGATTTATTTAACACTTTTTGGTCACTGCATAATTCCATTTGTGTTATTTCATAGTTCTGAAGTCTGTATTATTATTCTAAAATGTGGAAAATAATAAAAAGAAAGAAAAACCCTTCTATGAGTAGGTGTGTCCAAACTTTTGGACAAATGGACAAATTTGTAACCTATGCAAGTCGCTCTGAATAAGAGAGTCTGCTGAATGACACTAATGTAAAGAAAAGTAATGTAATGAAAGTTTTATTGTCTTACAGACTACTTGCCAGGCTGTAGGTGTATTTGTGAACGTATCACTCATTTAGTTGTGGTTGTGTCACAATGCACTTGATTGCTCACGCCGCTCCGACGTCTCAGTCAGGCCAATGAACGTTCATCATTTCTGAAAGGGACAGAGCAGGGGAGGGAGTGAACCCCGTTACATAAAACAAAAGCGAAACATACCGTTCCTGTCAAACACATGCAAGACGTTGCGAGGAGGTTTGCCCCAGCAGTAAAATTCGATACTGTGCGAACCCTGGACAGCTCCTCTTGGGCAGGTGCGAGCTCCTGGCAAGCTCTTGTTTTCTGGCGGGGGTTTCTGGGGCCGTTTTTCTTTCGGGGTGGGGGGGCGGGGGGGCATTCCAAGAGCGTTGGGGAACATCACTCGATACAACGTCGAAAGAACAATAGGTCATTTCCTGCACGCCCGATAGAGCGCCTGCCAAGCCCCGGGAAGCCGTGGAGCGCGGGAGAGGCGCTGGCTCAGGCCTGCGATGGATTGATGGGGCAGTTTTTTCCCGGAGCGCTGGGAAACTTTCACATTTTTTTTTTTTCTTTTTAATCGGCCTGGAGAGCAGCCTCCACCGTGGACTTCCAGAATCCCGGGGCCCTCTTCGCCTTCTGCGGCGGAATGTTCTAGAATGGGACAGGCAGGGAGTCGTGGATTGGTGCCCGGTGGATCATGGGTGGTCCCCGCAGTGGGGGCAGCACAGGAAGTCAGAGCTGCCAAATTAAAGGTAACTGGAATAATTTAGAGTTTGTGCACAGGTTCACCCCAACCTTTTCTTTAGCGAGGACACACTTCCATAATTGTCTTTTTCCAAATGGCATTCGGCAATGAACTGGACTTGAGCTTTACCATTTATCACCCGACGCAGTGCTGACACATCTGGCCCTGATAATAACAAGCATTTCAGAATGAAACAGGAAGGCGTGATTTGCTCTGGGAGCTGTGTGAGATGAGCCTCAGGTTCGAGGGGTTAATCCTTACCAGGGTGAACTGTGCTCTCCTCCAACAGAGTCACCATAGGTAATATTCCCTTTCTGCTCCGCCTTCAATAATTTCTTTAATAAAGCCACATACAGAGAGGAAAATCTTCCCCAATACATAATAGCAATAAAAGCTACTCAGCCATATAATACAGCAGAAACTCTGAATGAGATTCTTTTCTGTTTTGTTGCATTGCACAGGAGTTATAACTGTGTTTGTTGTGAAAGAGCTTCCACAGCCCTGGTGTACTGGGATATAGTACAGTTTGCTCCACTTGAACATGAATGCACGTTTTAATTGATGTATTTCATTATTCACTGCTGGCTATTTCTTCCCCAGGTAGTGTAATCTCAGCAAAAACTAAGGTCTAGTACTATACACTCCACTGCTGTAACCACCGGTGCAGAGGAGACAGCTCCAGGTCTGTGTGTCACAACAAGAGGGTTGTGTGACAGCTCTGTGCTTTTAGGGAGGCGAGGCAGGTCAACAGAGTGACGGAGTGACTCGCCGAGATCGTCCACCTGTCCCCTTGTTCCCCTGTACATGAGGCCAAAACTCACCCAAAGGAACAGAAGAGGGGATCTCTCCTCTCTATTCTAGGGAGTGAAAAACCCGCACACACACACACACACACACACACACACACACGCATGCACGCACGCACGCACGCACGCACGCACGCACGCACACACACACACACACACACACACACTTTCCCTTGCTTTTCATTTCTCATTCTGCTGGATTTAACATCATTTCATTTTCAGTTCGAAAGATGTTTAAAAGAAAAAAAGTGGAGGGTGGTGATGGTATGTGAGTGTGTGAGTGTGTGAGTGTGTGAGTGTGTGAGTGTGTGAGTGTGTGAGTGTGTGTGTGTGTGTGTGTGTGTGTTGGGGGGGCGGGTTCGGGATGATTCCTGGTCGCTGACGGGGGGGGGGCACAGAGCCCGCGAGGGCCGGCCCTGCCTGCACCGGGGCCCTGAAAAATGTGACTCATTCAAATGCTGCAGAGAAAAATGGATGAGCTTAATTGATTCTGACTACAGAAGTCAGATCCAAGCCCTCCCCAGGGGAGGAGTGCTGCTGGAATCCCTGTACAGAGTGCATCCGGGGGGGGAGAGGCGGAGGAGGGGGGGGAGGGAGAGAGGCAGGAGGAAGGGGGAGGAGGAGGCGGGAGAGAAGGAATAGCTATCTTAATTGAGCTACAAGATCACTCATTAGTCACGCGCAAAAAAACAGCGGAGACAGGCTGGGAGAGTGGAGGACGAGCATTAATTTGAGCGCGCCGATCGTGTCCGAGACGCACATTTACCACTTAGGGAAATTGATATGAAATGACTTGTGTAATGTTAAAAAGCACCAGAGGTAAAAAAAAAAAATTGGAGCGACATGCACAACCCAGCCCGACACCATACCAACCCCCCCTTCCCCTCCTCTTTCTCTATACCTCAAGATCCAGCGACTCCGTGGGACCTTGGCGTGAGCTAATTAACCTATAAAAATGGAGATGGGAATTGCAGGGTTTGTCTGGTTAATTGCGGACAGCGCTGGGGGGGGGGGGGCTCGCACTGGCTGTGTAAACATGGACTCCGGCTTCTCCATCAAAGTCGAGCGCAAAAAAATACGTGGAGGATCCGCCCTGGGACGATGTGAAGGAAGTACATCTTCGACACACACCTCCCTACCGCAGCCCGCAGTGGATCTAATGAATAAATTATCTATTCAGAGATGCAGAGCCCACAGCTGACTGCACAATATTCTGATAAACTGTGTTAGTTTTTCTTTTTTTTTTTTTTTTCCTCCTCCATGCCACGGCAGACAGCGTAATTTCTGCGCATACGGGAGGCTCGTTTCATTAACCTTATTTGTAAGATTTGTTTGGGCAAATGTAGGTTACCGCTCGGGCGAACGTAATTCGTCCCGCGGTCCAGGAGGCCTGAAACGGACGACCAATCCCTGAATCGGAGCTGAGGTGGGGGAGACATTCGGCATTGTGTTGGGAAGTGGTTGAATGTGTTCCGGAGGTGGTGGTGGTGGAGTGGGGAGGTGGGGGCTGGATTTCCGCTGGAAGAGGTTTGCCTTTAATGCCGGTGCTACAAGCGATTCCTGAGAAAAAGGAGGACTTCCTGCGAGAGGGCGCTGGGTCACAAGGCTCGCGACCGATGGACTGAGGACAAAAACAGATGGTTCATGTCCCTCCGGGGCAAAAGGAGCCGGCCGCGTGGTGCACCGGGACTCCTGGCCATCTGGACAGAAACGCGGTGAGGATCCGAAAGCGGGCTGAGTGACTCTCGCTCGATCGCCTTGGGTGTGTATGCCAGTGCCGAGCCGTACCCATCCAAGGAGACTGTGCCACCACAAGTCACCACCCAGCAGCACAGTATGCATACTGTGGCTCAATAAGCAAGTGGGAACTGAATGGCATAGCTGAGTAGGCCATTCCTGAAGCCACCTATGTAATATTCTCTCTATGCACTCAGTTAACCATTCTAACAGTGTCTTTATTACATTACATCATTGGCATTTAGCAGATGCTCTTATCCATAGCGACTTCCATAGGCTTTGTGCCGGAGTGCCGTCACTACAGTTGAGTATGTGCTCTGACTGCCATACCAACGAGCCTGGCTCTTTGGCGTCGCGGTCAAAGTCGCATGGTTGGTACCCTGTAGACCTGGGTTCAAGGCCGGGCAGGACGACTGCTCTCGCCCTTCGCTACAAATGGTGTCAGCAGTGGGATGGCTGGCTGCGAGGCCATCGGAGGCGTGCCCGGTGTGTGAGCTGTATGAGGGACCCCCAGGTTAGGTTGACCCCGGTGTAAAGGACCCTAGAGATAGGTGAAGCACGGTGTGAGGGACCCCAGAGATGGGTGAAGCACTGGTGAGTGGGGCAGCCTGGGATGGGAGAAGTATGGCAAGAGAATGTGTGAGGGACGCCATGGTGCGTGAAGTGCATGGGCGCGCTTCCCGAAGGGGAGGGCAGTGTGACAGAGTGCCGTCACTACAGTTGAGTATGTGCTCTGACTGCCATACCAACGAGCCTGGCTCTTTGGCGTCGCAGACAAAGTCGCATGGTTGGTACCCTGTAGACCCGGGTTCAAGGCCGGGCAGGGCGACTGCTCTCATCCTTCGCTACAGGCTTACACATTATCCATTTATACAGCTGGATATTTACTGAGGCAATTCTGGGTTAAATGCCTTGCCCAGGGGTTCAACAGCAGTTCCCCAGTGGGGAATCGAACCGGCCAC